>NW_017306986.1:306706-358255 GCF_000935625.1 Nanorana parkeri
GGCTGTTTTTCTCTCAGTGTTTCTCTCCTGGGCGGCCGGGAGCGGGAGGCTCCCAGAGCGACCGGGAGAGTTTTGTTTTTTTACGGTTGCAGAGCCGCCGGACAATAGGAAACTATTGGGCGGAGCTAGCTGTCACTGCTAGCTCCGCACAATCGTTTTCTATTTACTTTTTTTAACTTTTTTCACTCTTTTTCTGTACTGCTCGGTACCTCTGATTGACCGTGCAGAACAGCCGAGCCGAATGCCGCTCAGCGGCATTAGAATATCCTTGATGCATGAAATCTTTAATAAACAATAAATCCAGATTTTCAGAAACCATAACTTCAGTAGGAGAAAGCACAGCACCAAAGGACAGCCAAGAATGTCATGCAGCCAAGTAATTGGCCCATGCAGTTGGGGCTACAGAAAGTTTAATACTAGACCATGTCATAATGAAATCAAATCCCAAACAGTAAATGTGGGGGGCAAAATCTGCTTTGGATGCCAGTTGTCTGAACCTTGCAAGCTGAAAACATGATAAGTTTCAGCTATGTTATTAAGGGATGTAGCTAGCTTTAACCTACTTATTAAGCCCTAAGCATAATAGAAGGAAGATAGGCCAGATAAATTCTTTGGGCCTCCAATACAATGTTGATATGCTGAAAGAGGCTGCTACGCCTTTCTTTTCAAATAAGATGCTAACATGTATACAAAAGGCCTGATGCAAATTGTTAAATGACCTGTTGATAGGTTTACATATCATCTTCTATACAATCAGAATCTTTTCCATCAGAATTGCTCAAAAAGTCCTTGGATGAAAGAAGCAATGATACCAAGTCCAGATGCTCTCCATTAAAAATCAGTTTTCGATTAATTGCTCAAGAAAATGTAACATGTCATTGCTTACTTAAGACAACACTCAGGAATATTGTGCAAATTAGGGCAGGGGTTAATTCTATCAGAAGGAACATTAGTTTAAACTTTTTTTTAAACAGCGACTTTGGCAATCTAATCAGCAGCCTAAAAAACTGCTATTTCTATATCATGAGCAGCATTTTTCATAAAAGGCACAGAGAACTGCTTATCAATTTTGGATAGGAAATTTGTTAAGGAAAACAAAAATAAACAGAAATTTCAGTACACTCACCTCCACCAGATTCACAGCAGAAGTATGATCAATGCAAGCAGGATCAAGAGAAGTGACCACAGGGGTAAAGGAAACATTAATTGGAGCAGAAGCAGTGCAGTACATTACGGAAAAGGATACTGCTAGTAAAGTGGCCCTGCATCTTGATGCAGCTCTACGTGGCACTGGAACTGAAGTCATGATGTCCCACCTTCCATTGCGAAGGGCAAGGAAATGCACAGAAGTGGCCCTCTCTGAGGCCGAAGATTGCTGCTGAGAGAGCCTGGAGCTATGGGCGCCAAAGAAAGTGGTTCCGGGAGACTTCCAGTGGTGACACCTCAGGATGTAACATTTGTTTTGCTTATTTTTTTGTTTATATATAACAATAAGTTATGAATTAATACAACTATTAAACTGATAGCTCATTACTGCAGATTGCACAAGGAGAACACAATGTTGTGCTAGCATTGTTTTAAAGGAACTTGTCCTAAGACAATATGGCAGCTGCCACTGATGATCCCTTACCTCAATGCATTCTGAATCATGGACCTGATTTAATTATATAGATCAAGAGTTCACTGTATACATTAGGGCTTTTCAAGCAGCTCTTCAGGGACTCCTAAGCTTCTGCAAGAGGTCCCAATAGGATTCACTGCTGGCTGCCATTGCAGTGGATTTATATCTGCCCAACTGTGACTGATTGGAGTCCAGCGTATGATATCAGCACTGTACGCCAGCAGTGTGAACAAAGAGTAGCTCATCTCTCTAGATAAGTATTACCTGTAACTGCAAGTGAATACATTGATGGTGCACGTAAATATTTATTGGAGATTAAAGCAAAACTAAACTTGCTTCAACAAAAAAAATCACCAGGAGACATGAAAAGTTTATTTTGCCAAAAAACATTTTCTTTGGCTCCTGGTGACCTTTATTACACATGAACGCTGTAGGCCGAATACAGAATGCTGAGGATTGTTTAAAATAAATACTGTTTTAACCTTTTTATTGTTTGTTTCATCTTATCTCCTTCAGCCGCTTGGAGCCACTTCCTGTGTTCCTGCATTTCCGCCATGAGTTGGCTGCACATTATTGATCTAGCACAACTTCCTGACAGTGGTGAGCAATATCTATACAATGTGTGTCGGCAAAACAGCTTGTATTATTGATAAAGAATGCATGTGGCATGGTAACAATACGGGAGCACAAATAGCAGAAAGTTGTCACCCTACAACAAGAAGTGCCTGAGCAAAGACATTTATAGCAGGAAAACCATGCATTATTGTCAAGAAAGCTGCAGATTTTAAAAGATTAAGACATTGCAAGACTGATGTATTTCTTGCACTGAATGGTAACTTATTTTATTTATTACAGTTATTTATATAGCGCCGACAATTTACACAGTGCTTTACATACTGCACACTCACATGACTAACATGCAGGGGTGTATCTACCGCAAGGCAAACCAGGCATTTGCCTAGGGTGGCACTTTCCAGGGGGGTGGCAGAAAACGCCGCCCCAAACCAATGAGGTGGACAGGGCCGGACTTGCCTTTGGGCATACTGGACACTTGCCCAGTGGGCCGAGGCTGGGCCGCACAGAATCAGGAAGCGGCGGCTGACTGACAAGGCAAACCAGGCAGCTGCAAGGCCCCAAGAGCGGCTGCCTAATTAGAGAGCTGGCCGGTAGAGGGGAGGCCCAGTGAGATGTGGCTTTGTACAGGAGGTGGAGGAGAAGCAGCAGATGGTTCGGGGCTGGCCATAGCATGTGATATGATGGCGGGATGTCCCAGAAGCAGGCTGGGGACTGCATTGCATCCTGATGGCACTTCGAGCTGCAGGTAAGAGGAGCAGCACATGTATGCAGGGAAAGGGACTATGCACTGTCCTCCTAAGACCCTGCACAGCCCACCATAGACCCCACACAGCCCACCATAAACCCTGCACAGCTCTCCGGAGAGCCCATACAGCCCACCTGAGACCATGCACAGCTCTGCTGAGACTCTGTGTGCGCTGTATCCTGTGATTGACGGGTTTGTGCAAAATGTCCTAAACAGGAAGGAGCGGGGCAAATGTAGATTGAGGGGAGTGCCCGAGCTTAGTTTTGCCTAGGGCAGCACAAAACCAAAATACACCACTGCTAACATACAGTACAATAACATATACAGTGTTTAAGTTCAAAGATCAAAATTCATCATGCCTTTCTCTATTACAAAACATCTAACTGTGGGGTCTATTCACAAAGCTGCCGAAGGATCTGGCCGTAGCTTCGGCCGATCCTTCGGCTAGCTTCGGCACCAGGACCCCTTCGGTTCAGGAGAACCATTGATCGGTCGTTCACTCGGCTGCCCTCAGCAGCTTTGTGAATAGACCCCTAAGTATTACATGAGGTCGACTTAATCCAGGACCGTCTTCATCTTTTTGAGATTTAAAATTGTTGACACATGTTGCAGAGCAGTAAATTATTACATATTTGCTTTGTGGGAGAGATAAAACATACTTATTGTGCCTTTTATGTAAATATGGAATCTGGCAACCAAACATTTATTAAAAGACTGTGTTTTGTCTTCTCTTATGGTATCATTCTAAAAAGGTGATGAGTTTGGAGAAGGAGAAGGCAGTTTGGAGAAGGCAGGAGAAGTGAACAATCTAGGCCAAAATAGCTGATTTGGAAAAATTCTCCCATTCAGCTCACTCTCCAGTTCAACTATGTTGTCCTAGATTGTTCCCTTCTCCTGACTTCTCCAAATTCTTCACCCTTTTTTTGAATAACCCTATGTTTGGTGACTATTCTAGTAGATCAGTATCTTCAAATAAAGATCAGCAGTAATGGAGAGAATATTGTGCAAAGTTCAATCACTCATTGTAACCATTTAGAAATCTTTCATTTATTACATTTAAAACTGATCTTCAGAAAAGCAGATAAATAAACACTTCAAAAAATGTTTGTTTAAAGTGTTATAATAGCCAAAGGTTTGTAATTCTGTTCAGCCAATTTAGTGATCGCAGTACTCCTGTCAAAAAGTTATTTTCTCTTCTGCAACTCAAGTGCCCAGACTATGCATACCAAATTATTTATATATTCCTCATAAGCAATGAATGCATTTCAAAACAAGCACCCAATTATCTCAGCATCTATAAGGATTTTGAAGAAATTACTTTTTAAAGTTCACAACACAGCCTTAGCTTTTTTTTATTAAAGCAGAATCTTGGCACCCTGCCAGCTCTTTAATGTAAACATCTATCAGATGTTTCTGAAGCTGTCAGGAACAAACTCAAAGATTGTTGTGATCTTTAAGGCTCTTTGAGAAGAAATAACTTCAAATTAAAAAAGGTTGGGTGGTTAATTTATAATCTCTTTTACTGCTTGCTAAGAATATGTAAAACATTTAGGGGTCTAGTCACAAAACTGCCATAGGCAGCCGAGTGAATAACCGACCCGAAGTGAAGTGAGCCGAACGTGTTCGGCTATTCACTTCAGGCTTGTACGGCTGATTTCAGCAGTATTTCGTCTGAAATCAGCTGTACATTGGGTGGCTTCGGTTGGCTATGGGTCAGTCGGACATGCTCAGCATGTTCGGCCGACCCGAAGTGCAGAAAAAGTGCGACTCAGCCAATCCAACATCTGGATCGGCTGAACCGAACCTCCGGCAGGCTACTCGCTGCTGTTCGGCCTATTCTCACAGATGCCAAACAGCAGTGAGTGAATAGCCGAATGTCGCCGAGTGGCATTCTGCTCGGCTATTCTGCTCGGTACCTCTGTGGTCCCGAGCAGAATAGAAAAACAGTTTAAAAAAGTAGAAAAAAATAGAAAACAATTGAAATGATGGCAGATAGCAGAGGAAGCAATAGCTTCTTTGCTCTCTGCAATTTTTTTTTAGTATTCTGACAGCTGCTGCCGTAAGAATAAAAAAACGAAAAAAAGGCAGCATAGGAATGCATAGTTAGATTCCTATTGGCTATTTCAATTTGCAATATCCAATAGCAAGCTGGCTATTGCACCCGCCCTCTGCTGCTGTCAATCACTAGAAGGGGACTTGATGGGGAACTTCAGGTCCCCTCTGCTGATTGACAGCAGCAGTGGGCGGGTGCAATAGCTAGTTTGCTATTGGCTATTGCAAAGTGAAATAGCCAATAGGAATCTAGCTAGGCATTCCTATGCTGTTTATTTTTTTCTGACTGACAGCGCCGGCGGCTCCGATGTCAGAAGAAAAACAAACAAACAACAGAGCAGGGAAAGGTTTACTCTGCTCGATCGAGTAGAGTAAACCTTTCCGGCAGAAAGTGTTTCTATGTAATAGCGGGAGACTCCCAGAGCGTCCGGGAGAGTAATGACAGATCAGCGTCCCTGATTACCTGGTAACCAGGGACGCTAATCTCTCACTGCAAGTGGCCGGAGCCAGCCGTTTGGCCAGCTTCACCTTTCACCTCGGCTCAGTCGAGCCGAGGCATATGCCTTCAGCTCGACTGAGCCGCTCGGACAACTTCGGGAGCTGTACGGGCTATAGTTCTACTGAACCGAAGGGCTGAAAGGGGTCCTGGGACCGAAGCTAGCCGAAGGATCAGCCGAAGCTACGGCTAGATCCTTCGGCAGCTTTGTGAATAGACCCCTTAATGTCTATAGTCTGGGCACAGGTGTACCCCAGACTGCTGATTGCACAATGCAGGAACATCAGAAAGCAGATTAGGTGTTGTGCATGCCCTCCTATCATGTAAGCAGGTTCAAACTATGCTGTACAAAGCAATAGAGACTTGATTGGCTCACCATGCTGTTCTTCCATTCCCCAATCTGCTGAAGTAGAGAGGATTAGAAAGCTATAGCTAAAGACATATTCAGGTATAGTCTTATGTTTTTTCTAAAACATTATTTTCTTTAAACAAGGTTTAAACATGCAATCACACAAAAACAAACAATAAAGTGGCATTGAAACACAGATTGAAGATAAATCCCCACATGAAAACTGAATTATTGGGAACAAACACATGTCATATAGTGTTATCTCAGATACACAAAGCTTACGGGTCAAGATAAAGAATTTAGAGGTTTCACTGCTTGACAGAGAGCACTTCAACTCTCTCTCCCATTCAGCTATGTAATAAGGTTCACCAGGGGTCACAAAAGACAGTAGGAGATTGTAGAGCAGCAAAACTAGATGGAAAGGTGCTTCCTTTTGCAAACAACATTTAATATTTTTAATGCATATATAAATGGTGTTTTTTTCTGACTTGTGTTAATCATTATTTTCCTAGGGATTCCAAAACAATATGTCTCTTCTACTATAGCCACTGCCATATCACTTGATTTAAAGGGTCTCTAAACCCTCCGTTTTTTGTTTTTTTGCCTCTATCTACTGCTAGCAGTTAAAAAGCGCTTTAACAGCGGTTTAAACCGTTTTCACCGTTTTCGCTGCGCACTCCCGCCCGAGAAAACGAAACTGCTCGGGCAGCCGCAAAGCATCCTGGGGGGGGGCGCATGCGCAGTTCGGAGTTTTGGTCGGGAGATGAGCAGAGACGCAAGGTAAGTCTATGGACGTGTGCACCCGCATGCAGACACCGCAGGATCGGAAGTGTCTGCAATCAGAGAGGAGTCAGCGCTGGATCAGAGAGCCGCCACACCGCTGGAGGGACAGATAAAAACATCAGGAAAGAAGAGGAAGATTGGATTAAGATACATAATTTAAGGTAAAATCTAACATTAACATGGGAAAAAATGTTTTGACTTTATTGTCACTTTAAGCTCCTTGAACAAAATTCGACAGGAAAATAGGTAGGTTTTAAAATCTCCCTGTCTAAAAGGAGAGTTTTTGAAATAAGATTTTTGTAGTGGTCCAAGTCTATCTTACTTCCTCTCTAACAGACATGTTATTTTCTGTAGTGGTTCTGTTTGACTGTGTGCTAGCTAAAGAGTCACAGTGTTGGTCAGGATGAGTTCAGACAAGATAGAAACCAAAAAAGGTTTAATAGATGGTAACCAAATTCATATTTTGTGCAGCCATTTCTTTTAAATCTTCTTGCTTCTTAGTGCTAGCCGGGACTTCTGTTCTGAGGGTGACTCCATTGTCTTGCTGTGTCTGACGGAGTCTCCCTGCCAGGAACCGGATCTGAACCCAGGGCCTCTGCTGTAGCTGGCAGTGGTTCTACCTGCCGAGCCACTTTAGAACCTTAGATAGGTCCTTGCCTGATCTCCTGTGTAATCCTCAGTTAAACCTTGTTTCTGCTGAAGTCTGAACTCCTTGCTCCTCTCTTGAACTTTCTATTTAAGCCATGTCTCTGCACTTCCTGTTCGCCAGATTATTGTGCTCCTGCCAATATCTTGCTCCTCCTGTGATACAATCCGCTCATACTGCTACCCGTGTACCGACCTTTGGCTGCTGATTCACCCACTACTCTCATCGTCTTCCATTTCATACCTGATACCTTTGGCTACTGACCTCGGCTTGATCTCTGACTACGCTTCTGCCTGCTCCTATACTACTACCGTCTGCTTGTGTACCAAATTCGGCCTGTTTGACTACGACGTTGCCTGCTGTTTCAGCTACTGAACTCCGAGTCTGATGCAGATCGTGACACTCCCTCCCTGCATTCAGAGGCATGGCAGATGCACAGGCAGCTTAATGTTTGGAGGAATGTCTTCTCTTTTGATTGGCAGCAGCTCTGTGTAAGTTTCTCAGAGTGTGAGTCATCTTCTTTCTCTACACTAGCTCTTTTTTTTTAAACAACCTTTATTTATAATGTACATAGACGGTGGAGCAATCTTCAGTCTAGCTTTTCTTATGTCATGTTAAATTCTGGTTGGTTGGTTGTATTACATAGTAAAACAGCACAGTCAACCGTTACAAGCAGGATAGGTAATTTAAACAGAGTTTTAGGTCTTTATTTATTTTTTGATGGACTTTTTTTTAAACTTCTTTGCAAGTGATCAATTTTACTTTGCCTGTGCATCTGCCACCTCTGAATGCAGAGAGGAAGACTCCATCAGACACAGCAAGAGAATGGAGTCACCCTCAGAATGGAAGTCCCGGCCAGCACTAAGAAGAAATTATTTTTTAGAGAAGCGGCTGCACAGAGTGAAGAAACACACATAGACTACAGAAAGTCTCCTATAGCTGGATGTATTTTATAAAAAAAGGCTGTGAGAGTTTAATATCACTTTAAGTTACAGTTAAGTGCCAATTGTTTCCCTGCATCACACTGTCACATGCTCCCCTGGTGGAGAAGGGGTCAGGAAGCCAGACCAGAATAATGATATGCAACTGATGCTGGAGCAAGCAGGGGCGGATTTCCCACAAGGCCAACCGAGGCCCGGCCTCGGGGCAGCAGGGAGTAGAGGGGCAGCAGGGGTGTGGAATTCCTATCTCCCCACGTACGGGACATGCAGTGTTGGGCGCCAGGCAGGTAGTTGGTTTCTACATTTGGCCCTGCTTTGGGCAAGCAGGGCTAAATGTACAGCGGGGAAGCCGCTTGTTTTGTACAAGTGATCTTGGCGATGTCGCCGGGATCACTTGTATGCGGGCTGCATACAGGGGGGCGCATTAAGGAACCTGGCCTTGGAGCAGCAGAGAGAGTAAATCTGGTCCTGGGAGCAAGTGGATATAAACTGGAATTCAATGGAAAACTAAGATGAAAAAAAGGATGTAAAGGGGCAAGCATAGTATGAGAATAAAAGCATATGTTTATGATACAAAATGCATTTGCAAACTGAATGTCATTCAGTTATGGTTTACTACTTTAACTGTTAGTGACTAGGTCATAATGATTCCTTAGTCTCATTAAATGTTGTATAGCCCTCTACTTAAGTGCTCCATCTGTTCATATCAAGCTCATTATAATATATAGTTTTATTAGTGAAAGATGAATTTTATTAATTCCATTATTTTTATTTTTGAGCACTCAACTGCAACATATGTTCTGTAGAATTTTGATAGAAATAATAAGTAGCCTCTGAGGTACAGTTGAAATATTTGAGACTTATAAGTTTAAGAGGAATTTTATTTTTCCCATAATGCATTTCCTAAAGAGCCAGTTTTAGCATTTTGACAGACATAATCATTGGTCTTTGAAGGTCAGCAATTGCAACAAAGTTAAAGGCAGCAAGGCAGTAAGGACATGTTTGACCAGGAATATCAGTATGGTGAAAGTATTGTATGCAACAATGCAACATGATCTGAAATATATTCTGAGTATGTCAGTTGTAGGCAATGAGAACTTAAAGCCAATTAGTCCTTGATGTGGCTATTTTTTAAGCATTTTAAATATAAAGTGATGTTGCACACCCACTGATTCTTTACCCTTACTTAACAACCACACCAAACCTCATCTTAGCCATTAAACTTAACCTAATCCCCAAAATTAAATTCCACCTAAACTTAAAGCATAACTCCAGTGAAGACTTTATTTTAGTTTTAGATAGAGTGGAGAAGGGTTAGAATCTCTATCAGGTTATTATTACCCCTTTATTTTCTGTTGTGCGACTATGACAATATAACTAAAACATATATTGCAATAAAACAATATTTTTTAGCAGGGGGGAAAGCGCTTAGAACCCACTGCTAGGCTTTTGTTGCTATATGTTCTTCCTGTTGTGTTCCTAAGATAGGAATTGCTAAAACAAAATCCCCAGATCCACACTGCAAACTCAGCAGGTCCCTTAAATTCTGCACATGCGCAGAAAAATCCCATTCATTTTGTTTGGTAGGGGCTGGACAGAAAGAGATACTTGTGGTGTGGTTAATCTTCTTGAATATGAATTAAGAATGTTTGTTTTTGATGCAAACATGTTCTAGAAGTTAGAAGTGTGTAAGGGTGTATATCAGTATGCAGAAGATTATTTGGGAGTATTAGAAAGCATTATTGCAACTAGTTTAGTATGGCATTCAACCAACTAGCATTTTTTTTTTTGCAGAAATAGTGTTTATTACATTTTCACAAATATCAAAATAAACAGCATACAAAGTAAAACAACATACAAAGGCAGCATCCGATGAGCAATCTTAGTAAAAGTGCAGAGCTGAAGACAATAACAAATACCTCAGAAACGTACATGACAATGTGCCCAGATATAAGCCGTACCTCCGCTCAAGGTCTTGTCCCCGCGTAGGGGTTCCGGACTGCTAAAGCTCTCCCCTCTAAGGAGGTCAACAATATTGAGTCAGACATGGATCCGGGTCTCCAACATCAAGGTGATAAAGGAAAGCCCTGCGAGATTCTGTTGCCCTACACAGCAGGTGCCGTGCCCCAGTCAGAGCCGCCTTACAACACAAACAGAACAATCGACACATAACACCACAAGACAAATGGACAGCAGAGGACACAAAGACACACAGAGGCACAGGGGAGAAGAAAAGAAGGGGAGAGAAGAAAGGGGAAGGGGTGTAGAAGATGATTGCGTGGTTAAGAAGGGTGGATCATGTATTTATGTCAGCGTCTTAAACTCATCCGTTGCCATAAACAGTAGCCATGGCCTCCATTTGGACTGGAATGCCTCAGACCTGTCCAGCCGCTCAGCAATCAGCTCCTCGGATCTCATTAGATGGCACATTTCCGCGGACCATTCCCCCAGTGTCGGAATCACCTGAGAGTTCCAATGTCTCGGGATCAATGCCCTAGCGGCGTTAACAAAGAATCGTAAGAGAGATTTATTTGCCCGAGAGATGGATCCCGGAAATACCGACAATATTGCCATTTGGGGCGTGAGATGGAGATCACTGGCAGACATTCTTGAGTACACGTGTGAGATGGTGCGCCAGAAGGGGACGATCCAACTAGCATTTTTAAATGAATGTCAGCAGTGGCAGCCTGCATATTTCCCTTCATATGTGTTTTCTCTAACAGCACTTGCGTACCTCCCTACAATAATGGAACTTCACAAATCTCTTATATTTTTTTTTTAAAGTCTATATACGCATAACATAAGGTACATCCCCACTCCTATGACAGTTCTGGGGTCTATGATGCTATATAAATAAGACATGTATCATAAGTAAAACAAAATGTAAAAAAGTTTGCTACAGAAACATATATATTATAGCTATTTATGTTGCATATGATACAAGCTTGCCTTCTACTTTTATATTGGGCGAATCATACAATACATACTGTATTCACTAGTACACCTCCTCACGAAAAAAAACAGGGTTATTCACAAAAGGGTGAAGAGTTTGGAGAAGAAGTGAACAATCTAGGACAAGATAGCTGAACTGGAAAGTGAACTATTTTGGCCTAGGTTGTTCACTTCTCCTGCCTTCCCCAAACTCTTCACTCTTTAGTGAATAGACCCGGAAGTTTTTATTTCAAATATTAGTGAAGATTAGTGAATATTAGTGAAGATTAGTGAATATTAGTGAAGATTAGTGAGAGGTAAATAGGCATCTCCGCACCACTATATTACATTACAACAAAGTATAATTTAAGAAAAAGCTGGGGCTTTTAAGGTGCCACAATTAGTACATATTCATGTGCTTTAATTAAAAAAAACTTCATTTTGTTAGTACAATTTTTTAAAAACAATACCTAAAAATAGTTTTGCCATTTTAAAGACTGGTTATACAAAAAAAGTATTCTAGTGTGGACAAGTTATGAACAGTAATAGGCCCAACGCATTTCACAAGTAAGTGCTTCTTCAGAAGCCTTAGTAGAGATCTACAATTCAATAAATCATACATGTCATACAAAACCTCTGTGTCTCTGCAGTATATTACATAGGGTATTCTTCCCTCTCATTATGAAAACAATATACTGTACATTTGCAATACATATGTGCATACTATATGAAAAGATCAAAGAATATAAAAATATATAAAATAGTAGTAATAAGGATTTACCCCAACTTGTTATGTAGTCTACAAATGACCAGCAGCAAAATCCAGGTCATCCAGGGGGGGTGTATGTAATGTGTCACCCCCATGGGGACTATCCGGGGAGACCAGGACCAAGCTCAATTCAAGCTAAATCTGCATGCATATATATAAATGTGTGTATATTAGCATATTAACATATCACCTCAATATGAGGTTTAAATAACATGACAATCAATGGCCCAAATAAATGTGTGTCACTAACCGCTAGGTTTGGAGGCAAACACTATATAGGCTCAAGCAGGAACAGCAGAGGTATCCTCAAATGCAGTCAAACTTTTTGTCCTCCCCAGATATGAATAAGAGAGTGACATCAGCCCACAGCCCACTTCTTCTCAGGAAGCATTCCTAGCACAAGCCACTAAGACAAATCCTACTGCAATCTGTCCTTTAATGAAGCAGCATGAGATTCTAACATATATATCTAGGCTATCCAGCCTAAGCCTTCTATGGTAGATGCTCTTACCCTCCTGTGTTGTCCCTTGCCATCCCTCATTTGAAATGATCGGCAGTATTTGGCAAGATGGATCCCTCTTAAGTCCCCCTGGAAGATACGCCGCGTCACACGCACACCCTACCTTGTGGGGAGGCGCGGCATGTCAATATAATGGTGATGCCCTGCCCACAAAGGTCACCTACCTCTATAGGTACTGGCCACCTCCACAGCTTCCAGGCCAAGATGACTGCCCCACGACTCGATTGTGTCCGCCCAGAAGCCGATTCCCACAACCCACCCCAGATCGGGAGGAGGGGGGGAAAGGGGAAAAGGAAGATGGGAAACAGGGGAAAAAACAGCACACAAAGTGCCGAAAGACAACTCGGCCCACAGAAAGATGAGAGATGGGAAAGGGGAGCCAACTCGCCGAGATGGCTGTCCTCCCAATCACGGGGCTCCCATACCATGAAACCCCCATAACGGGCAACCACCTTCCCTCCTGACATGACATGTCCCATGGCAGATTGAATTTGCTCTGGAGCTGCCAGGCATCGGCACACTACAGGGGTAAATGGACAAGCATACTTCATTGTTAACAAATCCATATCCCTGTTATTTACTATTAACATTTTTGGTACATTGTCACTGTTTCAATACACATTGCAAAGAATTAAATATGAAGAAGTTAAACACCACAAACTACCTTCAAAAGATCAGCCACACAAAACCAGAATACGTGCAATCCAAAAGTTTATTGAAATAATCCAAACAGGTTCCAAAAAAATAAATCCAAGAGAACAATGTCTACAAATGTCTACAAATGTCACAAACTACCTATTTGAGGTCTAAATTTTTAAAAAAAACTAATTTTGTTAATGAGAAGGCTTGCTGGTAAAGATGTATTGCATGCCTTTTTCAATCAATTAAAGAGGTCACCTGCAGCTCATGAAAACTAAATGACCTATAGCATCCAATAAAATTTCAGTTAACTAAAGTCAATTTAGTAAAAAACTACATTCTTATTAGTTGCCATTGGTTTCTGCATGTTACACATTATTCTTTATCTTATTAGAAACATGTGAATCCTTATCTCATGCTACAATGTCTCTGTCATGTTCTAAATGTGATTTCAAGTGAGGCTATACCAAATCCAAATTACTCAGGTATTCTATTACTTGCAGCTAGCTAATAGTATCAGATTGGCAGCCAATACACATTTACGGCAATAAACTGTAGGGCTCACCATATGTTGCAATGATAAATTACATATTCATTGCAGTTATATCTTCAGCACAAGCATAAAAAGAAACTTTATTTTCTCATTTTTCGCTTAAAAAGACGTCTCCTGATAGTGAGATGTCTGGAATTCCTTCTTCTGGTGATAAGCTAATATCCTAAACATGTAAAATATTTTACTTAACATAATTCTAAGTATATAATGCAGAAATAAAGGATTAATTTTCCTGGAGTAAAGTTCATTTAAATACTATAAATGTGAACACACTTTGATTACTTTCCTTAAATGCTTATAATGTTTATAAGCCTTGGAAAATACTTTCTCAATCTGTTGTATCGAAACAGCATATCATTAAATTATGTTTAGATCCTCCCAAGCATATGGTGAAGAGCATTCTTAGAACCATGCAAAGGAAAATGTATTCATAATAATACAAACATTGTAATTATTAGAATGTTTTGAAGTATAGTTCCAATAAATAAAGCTCATAACAGATCAATTTCTCATGTAATTAGTGAAAAGCTATTGACCTTGCCACACTACTCTACTGATTACTGAATAAAGGAAAACAAACAAGTGAGTTATAGTGTGATCTTATCTTAGCAGATCATCAAAGTTCCTATGCAGTAATGCCTTACAAAAGCAAAACTAAAATGAACAAATGAAAACAAATGTATCCATATAATAAATGTCATAATTAGTAAAGACTAATTAGATAGTAAAGACTATCTAGTTTAGGAAAATGCACACCACAGCGCTCTCGAGACTCCCCCAATGATATTCTCCACAAACAATCGTTTGCAGGCTGCCGTCATCAAAAGGCCACTAGGAAGTATTCCTCACAAAACATGCAAAACAAACAGAGAGCGCCTTGTCCTCGTGTAATACAGTTTATTAATCAATGAACATACAAGCTGACATAAAATATTGCTAGCAAGGCAGCTTTGTGGGGGTCTGCCTTGTACCATTCATTCAGTGATTACCATGTGAGAGATATTTTATGTCAGCTTGTATGTTCATTGATTAATAAACTGTATTACACGAGGACAAGGCGCTGTATGTTTTTTTTGCATATCTACAGTAGTTTAGGACTTTATGACCCCAGTTTGCAGAAAATTATGTTTTACATGACATAGGTAAAGTAATCCTATGACATTTGTTTTGTCACCAGTCTGCTTACAATACAGAAAAGCTTTGCACACATTTTGGAATAAGTTAGATTTCTACATGAATGGCTCCTAAAATAGCCATATTTTCGAATAGGTTTTAAAAAGTTAAATCATTTTATTTTAAACTTAAAGTGGAAGTAAAGGAGCATTAAAAAAATGCAGATTAGTATGTTTTGTTCATAACGGAAGAGATTGTGTAAATCTCTTCTGCCATAAAAGCTTCTTTCTACAATTCGGCTTTCTTTATTCCTGTATTTCAGTATACAGACCCGGCATGCTGAGATGAAGTAACTCCTATGCACATAAGTGAGAGTTACATCATTGCAGCCTGGCAAATCAAGCATCAGAAGACTCAAAACCTGGAAGGTGACTGAGCAGAAGATAGAAGAGGCGAAGAAGAAGCTTTGTGGAGCTGGAGAGGATCAATTTGGCAGTTATTTCTAAATTGTTCACTCAGCGCTGGTATAAATTTCCTATGTCTCCTACTCTTTACCTGTCACATGAATCTTCACAATGGGTTCCATTCATCCACTAGACTGGGGTTTCCGCCAACACATAGGAATACAACACAGAATGCCCAACCAATGTGAAATGCAATTTTAATAGATAAAAATAGCACACAAATAAATATACTCACAAACATAGTATTAAAATCACCAGTAATCCTCTACACAGTGAGTGGTGGGGAGCATATAAATGGGCAAGTTCGGTTCAAAAATCATCTGTTTGTATAAAACACTGCCCAGTGTACCCAGCACCATCAACCCTGTCAGTGGGTACAAGCTTCTGAGGAAGTGTAGGTTAACGCATTTGCGGGAAATGACCCCTTCCTCAGAACCTAGTGTTTCCACACATGCTAGCAGAGAGATAACTGAAGTTTTCTCTCTGCTAGCATGTGTGGAAACACTGGGTTCTGAGGAAGGGGGCGTGCCATGGAAACGCGTTAACCTACACTTCCTGCGACACTTTTACAGGTTGATAGAGCTGATGGTGCTGGGTACACTGGGCAGTGTTTTATACAGACAGATGATTTTTGCACCAAACTTGGATGTTTTATACCCACCATTCACTGTGCAGAGGATTACTGGTGATTTTAATACTATGTTTGTGAGTATATTTATTTGAGTGCTAATTTTATCTATTAAAATGGTATTTCATATTGGTTGGGCATTCTATGTTGTATTTTATTTCACATGTGGCAGTTACGTCTGCTATAATGTGCTGTGCAAACTAGCACATTATGGTTTAAAGTAGTATTTTCAAACTTTTTTTAAATAATGAACCCAGATCAAACAAATACAGCATACATTGCCCAGCAAATTATTTATTTAAATTTTTGCCTGTTTGACTAACAGTCATCATGTTTCCAAACAACTGACTCTAACTCTCTCAGCTTGGTTCCCTTGAACTTCCTGTCTAGTACAAGATCACAAGGCAGAGCACAGTTTCCAGCAGCTGTCTCTACTAGCCTGGAGAAGGGAGAACGTAAGAAAGGAGAGCAGGGAGCAGTGGAGTGGATTGCCTTTGTGTATTTGTGGAGACACACATAGACAGGCAAACACAAGGATGTCTCCATAGGACCCAGCAAGGGAAAGGAGCCATTCTATAACATGAAATCCGACCCAGTGCTCAGGGACCAGCTGATTCTGCAACTTTTAAACATCAAGAAACAGCTTCCTTT
Organism: Nanorana parkeri; assembly: GCF_000935625.1. Taxonomy (NCBI): domain Eukaryota; kingdom Metazoa; phylum Chordata; class Amphibia; order Anura; family Dicroglossidae; genus Nanorana; species Nanorana parkeri. Next base: position 323,184 of record NW_017306986.1, read on the forward strand.
GTAAGGGATTTAATCAGCTTTTGAAATAGCTAATCATGTGATTTCTGCTGAAAAAAATCAGTCAATCTGAAACCTGACCATCCTGTTCAGCAAAGAAGTATTTCAGCTATTTACTTCTATTTATGTACCCATCTCCGCAAGACTGTTAACATTGATTGCTTTATTTGAAAATATTTTAGATTTATTTCAACATTCAAGATTAGTTATACAGACACTTGGGTTACGATTGGGTTACATTCCGGAAAATCCAATGTAACACATAAATATCGTAAATTGAGAAGTTTACTTGTGTACTGCACTGCCGCGGTCGGCAGCAGACAGTACACAATGGGAATCATTAGCAAGACTGCTATTGGCTATTTCAAATTGCAAAAGCCAATAGCAGGCTGGCTATTGAATCCCTGCCCACTAAGAGGAGGAGTGGACCTGAGAGTGAAAGTTCTCTCTCAGGCTCGCTCATCTGCTCGGTGGGCGGGTGCAATAGCCAGCCTGATATTGGCTATTGCAATTTAAAATAACCAATAGCAGTCTTGCTATTGATCCCAGCTGTTTACATTCACCTGCCGGCTGCGGAAGCCGTACAGCTGTACAGTAAACTCCATCGCACTTTAAATGTGCCTTATAATATAGTTTTCTTGACTACAAAAAAAATCTTGATTGCAATAATCCCTCCAATGTAGAAAGAGACATGCAGTGTGAAATGTACCATGCCACTGGGAATTTGGGATACATTACAGTAAGATATGAACCAAATCACATGCAGTATACTTTGCATTATCTTCATTTTCACAATAGGGGTTTCATCATTCTATATGAAAATAAATTATACAAATAATCTGCATTATGTCAGTTACTGTATATAAATGTGCCATTACATTTTAGCATGATTAGAAATAAAATGCTCCCATGTCTATTATCTTATGCTATTATTATACTGTATATATAATGTAACATAATCCCAACATTTTATGAGCTCATTTTCTTTATTTGCCGGCAATAAAACACTAATCCTTTTATATTTTGTAAATAGCAGCCCCAAGTGTTGTGATACTAATAACTAGATAAAACCAAAATGCATATTAACTGCCAACAGTATCAAGAAGGATACTTGTTAATTTTTCCAAGAGGATCAATCGCAGCATTCACAAATACTTTTTTCAGCTAGTTGTATTAAGCAGACAATCTTGAAACCAGGTGTATATTCCTATTTTGTTCACAGCAGATGCACGGTACATAAAGAAAATAATTTACTATAGGAATTTATTTCTGAAAAGTAAAGGAATATCCATGTAAAAGTAATAAGTATAACACAGAAAATAGTCTTGAGAAGGGCAATTAAACTAATTAAGGGGATGGAGGACCAAAGCTATGAGACAAGGTTACAAAACTTAAATATGTTCACGCTGGAGGTGCGGAGGTTAAGGGGGGACATGATTTTGATGTACAAGATGTTCAATGGTGATAGCAACATCAGCAATAAACCTTTTAAGGTAAACTCCATCAGAGACGGTAACATACAGGTATCCTTAAAAAATAAGATCACACGGGGACTCGTAAACACGCATGCACATGCAGAATCCAAAACATACACACAATAGGTTGAACTTGATGGACCTGTGTCTTTATTCAACCTCAAATACTATGTAACTGTGTAACAGGAAAGTTGAAATTGAACCAGTAGGAATAGGCACCACACCCCTAATTAGAAATATATAAAACACAAGCAAGAAACATGGGGCTTTTAAAGTGTCCAAACCATCCATCATGTCCATCAGACACACATAATCTTGCATAAAAATTTGAATTTTATTAATGAAAAATAACATAATTTACAAACTTAGTTACATCAGCATGATACAATAGCACATTAAAACCAAACTACCTCCTTATGGTGCCCACAAATGTGTATACATTATACTCATATATCTGTTTCTACTTAATTGTCCTTAAATATATATTATAATCATTTAGCATGTAATCCACTGTGGGCACAGTCTTCGATGCGTTTCACAACTGAATGTGCTTCACCAGGAAGTTCCATAACAAACATCATAATACTACAGATAGCGACAATTCAAAACCTACTTCATGTTCACAGGAATGACTGTGAAAAAAGCCCTTTAGAGTAAGGATCCAGTAATTTCTGTGACTATGAAGTAGGTTTTGAATTGTCGATATCTGTAGCATTATGATGTTTGTTATGGAACTTATAATTGTAATGTGTTTTTATGACATTATAGATTAACTGCTTATTGAATATGTCATTGTCACAAAATATGTCTTAAATGCAATGTTTTGGTATGAGGTGTTTTGCATCTCCATTTAAGACTGTATCAACACCACCTGGGGTTTTCTTTAGCCCCTGGTTTTTGGGCCCCTCCTGTGTTACTGCTATATTGACTGATGGGTAGAGGTCTGTCTGTTTCCAGCACCCTCCCTATGGTCACTGAGGAGATGATGTGGGGGTGTGGCTGAGAGATGAAAGATGTTCTTGCACATGTACGACTCTGTACATAATGGGGTGAAGATGGGTGTCAATTGGCCTGGTAAAAGGTATTCAAAGTGTGTGTTGTGTGGAGGCAAAACTCCCCTTCAAGCTGCACCAGGGAATCCCATATATACCTGCATACAAGATCTGTTTGGGTGAGAGATATTTTTGAGATATTTGTTAAGGGATGATATCATATTATGGGATTGTGCTATATTTTACATTTAAATGTAAATTTTGCTTCTATTATAGAATATGTTGATGTGCAACTGAGGATTTGAACAGTGGCATAATTGAGTAATTGCAAACTACTCTGTATTTTTTTTCCTAGAAAGGTATTTCCAGTCACCAATGCTGTGTCAAATATTTATTAGACTATAATATGCCCCCTATTCCATACAGGATCTAATTATCTTATTTTATGTTTATAGTAAATATAGGAGGAAATCACTAGGTATATACAAAATTGGAGCATCTGTTACTTGTAAATTATCACCTAAGTTACAAACAAACTATGCCCTGAGGTAATAAGTACTCCTCTATTATACCATTTACATGAAGTTCATATAAATAATATAACTATAGTTTTCTCCTTTTTAATTTATGTTTATAGTGAATATCTGAGGATGTCTATGCTCATTTTGAGCATTTCACATCCATATTCGGCTACTATCTGAATCCCTTAAAAATCATGGTCTAAGGAAATAAGATTTTTATACCATGTAGGTGAAGTCACTAACTGAATTAGACCATGAAGATCTGTATATTATTGTTAAATGTTGTTCGCGGTTGTCGACACCCATGTGTAGCGGCTTGTTTTGATCCCTTGCAGTCTCATCAGGGATGTGGATTGCCCTTGGCATGACATGTTTGTGAGTAATGATATATATTTCTTTAAATTAATATATATTTATGTGAATTGCTGTAATACACTAACTGTGTAATTGTAATATCTTCTTTAGTGACATCCCATATGCTTTCTAAAGAAGCAGACACAGGTCTGCGAAATGGGTTAAAACTATCTATCTTCTACTACTGACCATCAGTATACCTTAGAGTCTGTACCTTTACAAGACATTAAGACTGTACCAAGACAAGTAAACTGAGAGGGACTTGTCCACAAAAAAATCTCACTCCCAAACCCCCCAGGGACAGGTTGGCACAACATGTTCCCATCGCTACCCACTGCACCTGCAGGTAGTAGGAGCCCCGAAATGAAGATACTAAGGTGAAAATGTGTTCTAAAATCCCTAATACAAATGCAATATGTGGCCAGCTTCATTGGCCCCTTTCCCAAAGAAACATACTCACCACATTTAATCCAAAATCATGCGGTATACTCAAGTACAGTGCTCCTATATCTATCGCCACCAGGTGATACTCGGGAGATGTCACTACTCCATCCAAACTTTTTAATAGTTGTATTGTATCTTGAATAAATCATGGAAGGCCACTACTATGTGGTCTTAGATATTCATCAACTAATATACTGGTCCATTCAGTGGAGCAGACAATATCAGATAAGATAGGCCTCCCTGGTGTGGGAATCCCCTTTTTGTCTGTTTTGAGGCGTGTGTAAAAGGTTGAATATTGGAAATTCAAATATTAAGTAGTTTCTTTGTTATTCAAAGTTGCTGAACATGCCTTATGAATCATCTCAATTAGTTTTTCTTGATATTTCTGTATAGTATAGACTAATGGGGTGATACCAGTCCCTATTTTTTAGACTCTGTAGCAAAAGTCTGTATTTCTTCATATTGAATGTTATCCATGACCACTATGTTATCACCTTTGTCTGAGGGCTAAATATTGATATTTCTGTTATTATGCAAATGTATTAATGCCTAAGGTTGAAAAAGGGTGAGGTTGCGAGGGCCCGATTTATTCAAGGGAAAGGAATCAACTTTAGCTTTGACCCATTGAATAAATGTCTATATACACACTGGGATTAAGCTGTATAGATAACATACCTTCAATTTAGGTTTATACGAAGGTGGTAAAATGTAGTAAGCATCTGCCTAATTACCCATTACATTGCTACATCTGTTGACACTTTTGATGTTAGGAAGATCTTTTCATTTGTAGATGCTTTATCATTCTCATTAAGGAATTCACTTTTTAATTGCATATATTCATCATAAGTGGACTTTTATATGCATTGTATATCTAACTAAAGTGGATTACCATCATCGTTTTTTAGCACTATAAGTTTGTTACATTGTTTGAAGCAATATAAGTTTGCTACAATATTATGACATATAACATATGCTAACCTTTGTATTTAAGATTAGAAACATATTTGGTTTGAGAGCGCAGCACATTATTCACATTTATTTATGCAATTATCATTCTGGTTATACTAGAATTAGTGCCTGCTGCCTAGTTAGTAGCTGAGCATGAAGTTCTGTGATATAATATATTAGTAGTACCTTTCTATAAAGCAGTGATCCCTAGGCTTATTAATTGTGAGACAAATTCAAATATGATACATCATGTGGATATGGTGGGCCACACAAAATATGAAATAAATTCAATATGCTATAGTTAATATTATTGAATGTAATATAAACATTAATGCCATATTTTAATGAATCCTATGAATTATGCAAACATTGCTTTGTTACTTGCTCAAGGGAAGTGTAAAATGCGGCAAGTGCTCAGACAAATTCTGAACACCTGCAAAGATGCTGCTGAGGGTAACATTAATTACAGCTGAATGCCACATGTGGTTTCTAAAAGACTGGTTGGGAAGCATGTTAATCATTTCAATGGGTTTTAATACCAATAAGAGAAATCCTGGAGGTGGAGGGTGAAATTCAAACATGCAGGCAATGTGATTTCTGCTTCTACCTCTATAGATATATCTTACATTTACAATAAACGTTAGTTCAGTAGTAAGGCTAATGACTAGCGCTATATATTCCATCTATTTGTATATGAGAAACACAGGGTAATGTCCAGCTGAGATGCACATCTGGAAGGACAGAGCAGTGTTCTAATTGCTCCTCTATGAAATATATTGATAGTCAAAGTAGAAGAATATTTTAAAAATATAACCAAATAAAAAGGAAAATTTTTAAATCCATTTGATTGCATTCCATGCTGACAAAAGCTCAGTTGTTAATAGTAATAACTGTCACACTGGAGATTTCTTATCTTGTGTTAGCTATCCAGCATTATATAACAATAATGAAGCATTTGTCATACACCAAATACTTGACTTGCATTAAATGTTAGATGGTAGCTTAGATTAATCATAATTATGATTTTAAATATTCTTCCTTTGCTTGTGGCACAGATTTAAACTGTATTATCCAAAGTTATGCTTAGAGATTTTAATGTAAAAAGGCAGCTTATGTAATTAGATATCATAAAGCCAAGTACATCTGAAATATTTCTTATGAAAAAGCAACTGTTTATATGACTCCACTCAAAGAAGTAATCAAACTGAATTCCATTTCACTTTACATTTGCTTCAATTTATGTTTTATATCATTGTACACAGCAATGGGAATGTAAAAAACTACAGACCATAATAACCAGATTTCAGTCTGTCATTTCACAGATGAGTTCAGGAGTTTATACCTATGGTCATATTAAATTTGGTGGTATTGATAAGTGCCATGTGTTATGTAGCCCATCCCATTGTTTAATAAACTTCATTATGTCTCGAACAGGACATATAATGTTCCATATGGCTAGCTCCATCCCCAAAAAAACTGTAATGAAGTTAAAATTATCACAGTCAGGCTTTAATTAAAAAACATATTTGTTCATAGTCAGGCCAAGGTTAAACAAGCTCTGTGCTTGTACCCAATACAAAAGAACCCATTTATGCTCTTTATTTGTTTAATTACAATTTTATATAATTAATAGATCACATTTATTTAGTTGAATATATAAAAAATGACCGTAGATTGCCTTAAATCTGCTTACATTATAGATGTAGCTGCCATAACATTAATTAGCATATAACTCCATGTGCCTGCAGGTATCTTCAACTTCTTTGAAGAGCACCCAGAGAGCCCCAAAACCAGCAGTGCTATGATAAGTAAACATCAACTTCAGCTAGGTAGATCATTATTGTCCTGCCCCCCACTTTGTGCTTTGTTATTGGCTCATCAATATGATAGGTGATCTCCCTTGCATATGGCAGTTAGTGCAGCATGGGAGGATGGGAAGTCTCCAATGTTCTAGTTGAAGTTGATAACTGGATATCAGAATCCTGCAGCTTTTGGGGTTACCACGCATTCTGCAAAGAAGACGAAGATGCTGACAGAAATTCGGAGGTCCCTACTATTGCAATGTAGTGTCACATTACTCAAGGTGTACATTTGAATGTTAGTAGTTGATTTGTTAATGAGATGCTTTAGTCAGACTGCGTGGCTTTATGGTGCAAACCAGTTCCTTCACATTCTACAATCAATTTATCTGTCTATATATGCCTGTGTTCATGTGAATTAGTCACATTACACTCTATGCACAGTTAGGCTACCATGCAAGGGTAATTTATAATAATAATAATGAAAACTTTGGTAAATCAACTATCAGCAGGGAATGCTATCCATAAATTAAGAACTAGAGAATTAATCGCGTTGTTAGCAAGAGACCTAATTTGCAAATACTTATTACTTGGTTTCATCCCTGCTATTAGAAGGTCTATCATATAGCTATTGGGTTGCTGTAAAAGATGGTTTGTTATCTATGGCAAAAAAGAAATTGGCTTTAGAATTGATTTTCTAATATGTGGCACCCTTGAGAGCTCTTAAACAGACAATACTTGTGCAGACACACATTTTGTAGCTCAATTTGATATAACTATCTTTTTACTTATTATGACTTTATTTCATTGCTTTATTACAAAGAACTTTTTGCAATAATGTCATATGTGGTTCAACCCCCCCTCTGTTTTCCACACACTAAAGGCAGTTGGATATGTTGCAGCTGTGTGATTAGGTAGTATCTATCAATATCCAGACTGCCGATACAATATATTACAATATTCAGACTAGTAAGGGCTGGGTAAAAGCAGACCCAAAACCTAATAATTTCTCAGAACTCTAAGGTTTTCTCAATTATTTTCTTACCTTTTTTTTTTTAGTACAATTTCAATGAAAAAATGCAAACTGTCTTATTATGTCTCTTTCACATTTTCATCTTTTTTGTTCATTACATTTTTCATGACAAGGGTTTTTATAAGCTTAGATGCCCAGACCAAGTTTAGCTTCATCAGTTTATATCAGTTAAAGCTGATCTCCAGGCTCCACCTATTCCACCCCCTTCCACCACCCCACCTTAACGTATTGCTGCTATTACTAAAGAAAGCTAAAAAACCTTTCTATAACCAAAGCCACAGTCACATGATGTTCTACTCCTAAGTCTTCTCTCCTCTTCTGTATATATGAGGGACTTTCACATCACTGCCATTTATCCACGTCACTGCCTGCATGAAATGGACACTTCTTTTTGGTTGTTCAGCAGTGGGGTCCTCTCAGGATCCAGAAGAGCAATCTGCAGCCATTATATCAGCATAACAGGCTCTCATGGATATCTGCTGCTCTGAATTAGGGGTCCCTCACACCCGGAAATTGCGCCGATAAGGGGCATGGATGCCAGATTTAGTGGAGTATATCTTGCTTCACAGGGTAAGGGGAAAAAGTGTGCAAGACAGATTAGAGAGTGATGAGAGGGGGTTAATATATACCCAGAAATGTGGTTTAACTTGACAATAAGCCCTCATTCCTGTGTCAGGAACTTGCAATTTCCTGCAGCAGGAATCCCAAATCTGCAATTTACAAGCGGCAGCTGTCACCCAATTAAGTTTAAATGATCAGGTGGCATCGACTGCATTTGAAAGCGGCAGAATGCTGGCACACAACACACACTGACCCTGTGCTGTGCGTCACACTGACCCTGTGCTGTGCGTCACACTGACCTCTGGACTGTGCGTCACTCTGACCATTGCGCTGTGCGTCACTCTGACCATTGCGCTGTGCGTCACTCTGACCTCTGCGCTGTGCGTCACTCTGACCTCTGCGCTGTGCGTCACTCTGGACTGTGAGTCACTCTGACCATTGCGCTATGCGTCACTCTGACCATTTCGCTGTGCGTCACTCTGACCACTGCACTATGTGTCACGCTGACCTCTGCGCTGTGCGTCACTCTGACCCTGCCCTGTGCATCACACTGACTCTGTGCATCACTCTGACCATTGCGCTGTGCGTCACTCTGACCATTGCGCTGTGCGTCACTCTGACCACTGCACTATGTGTCACGCTGCGCTGTGCGTCACACTGACCTATGTGCTGTGCGTCACACTGACCTCTGGGCCGTGCGTCAAACTGACCTCTGTGCTGTGCGTCACTCTGACTTCTGCACTGTGCGGTACATTAATGACCACTGTACTGTTGACTTCTGTACTGTGCGTCACACCGCTGACCTTGAGAAGTTAAGGCCGGGGCAGGGTAGGTTAGGTGGGGCAACTGGTGGCGAGTAACTTTTAAGGCCTGGCTAGTAGCTTAGGACTTGAAATTTTGAGCCCTGATCTAAGACATTGAATAAAATGTGATAATGACCAACTTGAATCACCAGACAGATCATAAAGTGTAATCCATAATACCATAAATACCTAATATTGATGTAGCTATTAAATTTATTAATAGGTAAAAGAAAGGGGAAAATGAAAGGGAAGAAAAGGTGGGCAGGGGAGATAGGCGTGTTTAGTAAAGGTTTTTTTTAGACAACACTGGATACGCAGTTTGTGACTACAGTCCTTTTGAGTTAGCTTTTGTTGGGAGCTGGTTGGAGTTGCAAGCAGGGAAGTGGCATCAGAAGGCTATTAGATGACAGTGATCAGGACCAGTGGCGGAACTACCGCCGGTGCGGACGCACCAGGGCCTTGGGGCTCTAGGGGGCCCAGCGCCGGATCGGTACCCAGCGGCCAGCGGGCCCCCCATCTCTGCGCCGACTCCGCCACTGATCAGGACCTATAGAAACCTCAGTTTCTGGATCAACCATTCCTCCATGCTTTTTCTCTTGCATTAGGCAATAGCAGTTTCCTAGTTATAAATGACTTGACGCTGGACACATTAAATGGCCTTTACATGCTGTCAGATTTAATAAACAAATGTCTACTGAACTAGTATAAGCTACTAAAACTCTTTCTAATGAACTCTCTAAGCCCTCAGGAAAGAAAACTGTTATTCTGGGTTAACACTACTTGTTTACTGCATGAAATAAATGGAGCCTTTTTATTCCATCACCCACAGCAGGCTAGGGGCAAACTTGGCATCTTTTTGTTTTGTTGTTTAAAGAAAGCTCCCACAGCATTAGAAGCATGGCCAAGCTCATATATCTTCACTTGACAGTTAGATAACTTCTATTTCTTTGCTCAGTGGAATGGATTCTCCACAGCTGCACTAAAACTTGCAATGTATCAGTGTACAGATAAATTGTAGTTGTTATAAAATATAATGAAATCTAAAAAAGAAAATAATTGTTATATTAAGCGATATAAATATCACTTATTACTCTCCAGAACACTTTTCTTCCGCTGTATCTTTTGATATTGATGTTTTGATATAGCCTGATAAAGCAGTTTAGTGAGGCCACATTTATTGCCTGTTTGGCTTTACTAATACTTTTGTTCAGATGTCTTTTTACCAAAAGAGCCTGTAGGAGATCCTGAAAGAAATATCCTCAGCTCCAGTCTGAACTCTAGTCTAATCATGTATATATGCAAAAAAGAATATTGTAGTAATAATGCAATCATTGTAGTAATAATGCATTAAAGCTTAAAGCGGACTTTTACCTATATCATTAAAATAACAACACATACATCTTTAGAAATGTTTAGTAATGACAATCAACAAACACATACTTCTAGATAATTGCCGGCTTTGTATTCTTTGCATACCTTATTTCTCTTTTCTTCCCCTGTCTTCTGACAGTGGCCATGTTTACTAAGAGCAGGTTACTAGATCTCCTATTACTTTCTGTATTTCTGGCACATGTGACTAGACATGTGACTAGGACGTGTGACCATGCACATCATCAGGGGAGGAAAATGCCTTTCCCTGAGATATCCTGAGATTACAGAGGAGATTTCCCAACAATGCTCTGCAGATGATGAGGCAATCCCAGTGTGCATTGCTTTGGCAAACTGAAGTCATTTTGCCCTTTTAAAAGCAGGAAGTGAATGCTCTGCAAGTGTAAGTATTTCAAAATCACAGCATTTTACACCTGGCATGTCTATGTTATTATTAATCATCATACATAGAGGGATGCATTGGTACAATTATATTTTTGAGTGTAAAGGTCCGCTTTAACAGTTTTATACTGCGTCCTATTTCCTGTAAGACATTAAAAGATTGCAGTTTTCAAATCTAATGTTGTCAATATTTTAACCTGTACAAGAAAAGTGATAACTAAATATAAACTGGGTGCTAAAAAAAATAATTTTGGTTACTTTGTGTATACATTTTTGTTTACCTTGCATTGTTTAGCTTATTCAGAAAGATACTGTACTAAACCATACATTGGTTAAAGGAAAGGCAGTGAAATGAGATCACATTATATACAGGCCCAATGTCCGACATCTCTTCTTTATTTAATAAATATATTATAAATAAAAGTCATGTTTCTAAAATATTTATTTTCTTAGCAGGCAATCTAAAGGCAAATTTGAATACACATATCAGGGCAAATGTTTCCCAAGCTGTGCAAGGATAAATGCATGTTTGAATATTTCAAATAATGTATTTATAATTAAATTACTGCACCTTGTTATGAATTGGAAACTCATCCTTCTCCAATTACTGCTTATATAAATTTCACCCATGGCCAGGTTCATGATAATATTATCTTCTCTGGTGCATTTAAATCTAGAGTAATATGTGTTGTGCCTTTTAATTTCTTTCTTCAAAATGGAAAAAATCCAGCTTCAACTGGTCAGTTAGATAACACAATTTTATGTGTTGGGTATTTGCTTAAGGTAGCTAGGAGCTAATTTAATTCACAAGTTGCTTATTTACTGATGATTCTTCAAGGGATTTCCTGCAGTTAAAATTGAATCATGCAATGCAAAGCAATTTCTCTTTGTGGGAAGTTGACAAATATGTTTCCAACTTTCTGTGACAAGGCTGGATGGAAGGAGGCTTGTGAGGAATGTAGCCTAAATTTCAAGAAACAAATCCAAATCTTTTATTGTTTGGTAGCAAATTTAATGGCAAGAGTATGATTTATTAATTGCATAGTATGCATAAGTTTCCGACATATAATAAAATAAAATATATCACATATTATTTTTAGGTATACAGGTATTCCTCACTTAACGACCGAGTTCCGTTCCTACGACCAGGTCGTTAAACGGATTGGTCGTTAAGTGAGGAACTCTATACAGTACTGTACTGCATTAGGACAGTACTGTATAGCGTTGCCGATGTACAGTACCGAACAGTGTACTGTACATCCGGCAATGGAAATACTTACCGAGACCTGCAGTGAAGATCGGAGGATGTCACTTCCGCCTGCGACCCGTCGCACTGACGCTGACGCGCGAGGTCGGAGGTCGATCGGCGGTCCGTCGTAAGTGCGAGTGGTCGCAAAACAGGTAAGTCGGTAAGTGAGGAACATCTGTAGTCTTAAAAGTGGAACTAAACTAAAAATTGCCAGTGCGTAGAACTTTTGGCAGAAAATACTTTATCAGTCTTTTCTGCCCCAAAACTCATTCACTTATCATCTGGCAAATTGTGCATTGATCGAAGCCTATACACAGTAGAGTGAACAGTCCTGGCCCATTCCCAGCCATCTTTAAGATTCCAAGAATGGAGTCAGGTGCTGAAATTATGTAATTCCTGCACGTAGAAGTTGACCGACATTGGTTAAAGCAAGACACCATGCCAAGAGGAAGATAGCACTGGCAGTGACAGATTGGAGGTGGGGAGCAGTGTATTCTTGACACATTATGGCAAATGCTGCCTTTCTATCCCCAAGAAGTTTAGCTTCAATTGCATAGTCACTTAACATAGTCTTTGCTCTCCTGAATATTTTTACTGCTACAAATCTTACCATATGACATTTTGGACCCTGAGCTGCTAAAACGAATTATCTGCATAGATATTATACATTTAAAAGTTCAGCCTGCACAAACCAAGGCACCATCGCACCCCAGTTTGTTAGAAAAAGTTAAGCCTTGACTTGAAATATAGCTCAATTAGCTCAATTACTGCATGGGCCTGAAATTATGTCAGTCCTTCTGAAAATGCTGAAAAGTCTACAACACAAAGCTTTTAACTGAACATAGTACTTTCACATAACTTGAGAACTTGCTGGTTTCCTACAGAAGGAGGTAATTTAAAATGTCTTCTGATTACTTAAGATGCTATTTTTTCAGTGACACCAAGTGAGCAAAATAGATTTTTTAGTACTAAAGGGAAATTTTTATCACTTAATAAGAATCACTTTTAAAGTTAACTTTAATTTAGACTTGCAGGTAAATGCTGGGTACTTGTTTTATATTACTCTGGACTTTTTGCAGAAATAAAATGTGATAAAATATAATTATGCAATATTTCATCTTTTAGTGATTTCAACCAGTTCTTATTCCTATCTGTGCATTACAAAAGCATATGAGTATTCAAAGAATCAGCCAAAGTAAGGCCAGGTTGAAAAAAATTGCAAAAAAAAGTAAGGGATTAATACTGTAGATCAAGGTGTATTAATGTCAGTCTGAAAAATATACTTCACTTGTATAAATTGCAAATTCAAATTGCACTAGTATTGACAAAGCAAAGGCTCCTGTAAATCATCACCCTCAGCTGTCACTTATACATAGCTCACTATTGCTCAAACTAAATATATGTGTCTGAAGAATTATGCTATTTTTTCTGATTCTGTTGTTTAACACTGATGTATGATGATGCCATAAAACAATCACCATACAATAGACAGTGGACTTTGAGCAGGATATATATTATATACCTATAAAATATGTATCATACATATATAATATATACATAGGAGTGAACCCAAGAACGATTGTGCCAATTGGCTGAATGGCTGAAATTTAGAAGCTATGCTAAAAAGCATGCATTAGTCATACTGAGCATTGCAGCATAATTGCATTGCAGCATATGGAAAGACATCATTGTCAGTACACATGCTTATCTCATACAACTGTTATCACCCTTCCCAAATCCAAAGGGGGGGAGAGAATGCCAAAGCCAATTGTCAAAAACACGTCTAGTTTGAAAATACATCATGTAAGAGGACAATGCTCACCAAATAAGTAAAATGGACTGTGGCAGGATGTGAAACCCTTGAGTCCTCAAATTTTAATGCCCAGGAAAATCACTGTACTTCAACCCCTTAACTACCCAGGTCATCTATTTATTGGTTCCTGAGCACCTCACCTTAAGCCAAGATAAGAGGTGTAGCTATAGCCAACCATAAGAGTTGGCCCTATCTATTTAAACATCAAGTCCTTATCCCTCGGGGACAGTTTTTATTTTTTAAAAGAATAAAATATATTCCAAAAAGAAGGGAAAGACCCCTCCCAGAGTTCAAACTATCATCTGATGTTTTTAACTAAATATGGACACTAAGCTCATCCCTAAAATCTAGGTGAACAAGCTTGGGACATACCTTCCAGATCTAATTCCCCCTGACCAGACTGGAATTATAGAGGCAAGAAAAGCTAGTAATTTGATAGGGTGGATTGGTTGTTTATGGAAGAGACTCTTAAAAACCACAATATGTCATGGCACGTTATAAAAACCCCTTGTCTGGGCATAAAAGTTAATGGTGCTCTTCCCCAATTTTTCCCAATAAACTATGGAACCAGTTAGGTCTCATTTTGTGCATGGGTAGATTTAATATCATTACAGTGAAGGTATTGCCTGGAGTCCTATTTCTGTTGCAGATGATACCCATCTCTCTGCCCCAAACCTTCCTCCTTCAGATCAAATACACCATTAGCACCTATATCTGGCATAGGAAATGGCCCAGATTATCCTACAAAATTCTGACTAGACCTAAAGATGAAGGAGGACTATATAATATAATGTCCTACTCTAAAGCGGGCACTTTGACTAGGATTTTCAGCTGTGCAGGGCAACCAATCAGCTTCTAACTTTCATTTTAAAATCTTATTTGAACAAAATGAAGAGAGAAAGCTGATTGGTTGCCCTGAGCAACTGCTCCAGATTTTGTCTGCTCCAGTTTTGATAAATTCCCCTCAATGAGTCTCCCTGGAGAAAAAACATGGCAGGGCACAACTTAGCACATGCACCATGGCAGGGCCGTCTTTAAGGCAGGGCAAAAGGGGCACTTGCCTGGGGCCCAATCTTTGTTATGGGGCCCTGCACCCCATAAACTAGAGCTGGTGAAAGTTTGAAATGTTTCTGTACCAGCTGTCTAGTGTGCACTACCGCTTTCTGACGCTAGAGGGCAGCAGCCATCTGTCCCACTCCTTGTGTGCAGCAAAGATCTCTGCAGCCCGGGATGTCACCTCCCACTCAGCAGAGGAGGAAGATACATTTTGCTCACACTGCTTCATGGTCCTGCCCTCCTCCCTCCATGGCTGCAGTCTCATCCTCCTCTTGTCCACGGTGAGTGCACATGACTGCTGGGTTGGGCTTCTATCTTGGTGGGGGGGAGAAGGGGGATGGGGTGGTCGGGTTAGGTGTGGCACTGCTGGGCTATGATGTAATGCTGTATAAAAATAATAATGACACCTGAGCATGTCCCCCTGGTGTCATTATTATTATTATGTCCCCTCAGTGTCATTATTATTATGTCCCCCAGTGTCATTATCATTATGTCCCCCCGATCCCCATTGTTATTATTGTTATGTCCGTCCCCGTTGTTATTATTGTTATGTCCATCCCCTGGTGTCATTATTGTTATGTCCATCCCCTGGTGTCATTATTGTTATGTCCGGGGATAATGACACCAGGGGGCATAATAACAATAGACACTAGGGGACATGCTTAGGTGTCATTATTATTATTGTTGCTATTCTATGCAGTGGAAGTGGTAGGTGGCGAATTATTCACACATTTACCATGAAAGTAGAATTATGGGGAGAGTGAAATGCGCTCTTCCCCCTAGTTACTGAAGCTGCCACAGGTTGGCTCTATTGATCGAGAACTGAGTGATCACATACCGCTGATTACTCAGTTCCCGCACTCACTCTCTCTGTAGAGAAAGGTGACTGTCAGTCACGGCTCCTCGCAGGAATAGTCCCCTCCCCTGTCTGATCCTCCAACGCTGACTGGAGGGATGGACGGGGCGGACACAACCTCTAGAGAGGTAGAGTCAGCTGTCAATCAGGTGGTGGGGTGGATCTGGACAATATTTTTTTGATCCATCCCAGCTGCAGCGTGGCTCTGTTCTGTCATGGGGCCAATCAATATTAAAGACGGCCCTGAGTACAGGTACCGATGCACACCCTTGGGAGTACATTCTGCACAGTTGTACACGTTAGTGTAAATGAGGCCTTAGTGTGTCATATACTTTTCATTTAACAATAGGGCCTATTTTGATCATGTAATTTTACTAATTCTTTTATAGTATGAAATACTCTTTTTGCAAAATGGATATAAAGATCCTATGCATCTGTAATTTCCACAAACTATCTAATTAAGCAATTTAGATTGAATATGCTAATGCACAAGGAAAAAAAAGTATAATTACAAAGGGACTTCAAGAGGATAATTACAAATGGGAAATGGTGAATCAAGTTCAGTTCCTATTTTCTTTAATTACTATATCCCGCCTTTTCATAGGAAGAGATGAAGACTTTATTTAAATGTTACACATTTGCTCTATCATCCTTGGAAATTTGAACAAACAAAGAATTGATTTGATTTATTATTTCTATAGTAACCAGATTTCCAGTCCCCTGCAACTTGAAAGTTACCTTTTATCATAATAGCAGATACTTGAATTATGGATCAAAATTATGAGGGTTGCAACTGACAGCTCCTGAAATTAACTATGTCATATTTATAGCACGTACTGTATATGGGGCCACATACACAAAAACCTTTTTATCCTAGCAACTTATAGGCCCAAGGGCAGTTCGCATCTCCTGTAATTGCCCCCTTGATTTTATTATAGTTTCCACAAATACTGCAAGTGCTAGATCTAAAAGACTTTTGGATAGGATAAAATAGGTGTAGTAACTATAGCCATATCAGTAGTATACTAACAGACTGCACTATCCAGAGAATTCCAATACTTCAGACTTGAAATTCACAGCAAATCCAGTATTACAGTGACTAAAAGTGTATAAAGCAGCAAATACCAGCACCGCAAACCCTCTATGGATAAGCCTACGGGTGAAACATGTGAGAGGTTGTAGCTGGTTGGGGGTTTGCGGTGCTGGTATTTGCTGCTTTATACACTTTTATTCACAGTTATAATGGATTTGCTGTGAATTTCAATAAAGTCTGAAGTATTGGAATTCACTGGATATAGTTGCATAGTTACATAGTTAGTCAGGTTGAAAAAAGACGCACGTCCATCGAGTTCAACCTATAGAGATATGGGGGAAAAAAGAGAAGAAAACCTAAACAGAAAGCTATGACCACATCTACCCCCTGTTGATCCAGAGGAAGGCAAAAAAAAAAAAATATATTGTTTTTAAAACTTTGCACAGCAAAACAAACCATATAAAAAATATAATATATATATAAACCCCATACAAAACATCGTGTTAGGCAAGTGAGTCAGTCGGTTGTGTGGGTTGAGGGTTGAGTAATAAAGAAAAAAAAAAAGAAAGACAGAGGGGAAAGAGAAAAAAAAAATTTCTCCAACAAGGGAAAAAAATTCCTTCCTGATCCCATAAGGCAATCGGATATTCCCTGGATCAACAATCACTGATGCCTAATACTGTATACCTATAAAAACTCAATATCCAGTAATATTCTGTGCATCCTCTTATTATCAGTTTAGTCGCCCTTCACTGGACTTTCTCTACTTCCACAACATCCTTTTTGTGACCTGGTGCCCAAAACTGAACTGAATATTCCAGATGAGGTCTTACTAATGCTTTGTACAGGGGCAGGATTATGTCTCTGGAGTCTATACCCCCTCTTGCTTTAGAGACTGCGGCTTGACATTGCATGCTATTCAGTCTATGGTCTACCAGAGAACCCAGATCTTTCTCCATCATTGACTCCCCCAAACCTACTCCCTCTAGAGTGTATGACGCATGCATGTTTTTAGTCCCCAAGTGCAACATTAAACCTCATTTGCCAAATAGATGCCAATCACACAGAGCATTCAGATCTGCCTGTAAGTTGGAGACATCCTGTCTTCTGTATTCCACTACATAACTTGGTGTCATCTGCAAACACAGAAATAGTACTTTTAATCCCCAATTCTATGTCATTTATAAATAGATTAAACAGTAAGGGACCCGACACTGAACCTTGGGGGACACCACTAACAACCCCAGACCATTCAGAGTATGAATCATTGATCACCACTCTCTGAATACGGCCTTTAAGCCAGTTTTCTATCCAATTACAGATGGAATACTCTATACCTACTGACCTTAACTTATGCATTAGGCGCATGTGGGGAACTGTGTCAAACGTTTTTGCAAAGTCCAAGTATACTATATCAACAGCTATTAGTGTGGTCTGTTCGTATACTACTACATTCCAAGGTGGGGACGCACCTATTAGACCAGCACCTGGGGAGTCCTGATGGCAGCTAAGGAATTGGAGCGGTGAGATTTCCTTTGGCTCAACATTTATAGCCATATCAGCTTAGGAGAGAGGCTGTTTACATTTAAAAAAATCTGTCTGCCTGTGAACACATATCCAGCTCTGTATCATTGAAGGTTAGAGAGGCTGCAGTTGACACTAACTCTGATCCCTTTTAAAGTCAAGAGAAGCTGACAATAGGTGCACAGTAGGAGTCTTTGTAAACATCACTAGTTGCAGCTCTCCTATTCTGCCTCTGTGCAGAGAGTAGAGATGAACTATGGGTTTGCATAGAATAACTGTGATTTGTAAAGTTAGCAAATCACAAACCTTTTGCCCAAAAAGTTCTCAGGTTTGTGTCCCACAATAAGGAACAGCCTACAATCCAGTTTATAACTGTGTAATGATCAGCCGAGTCACAAGTGCCTAAAATATGAAAGAATAGCAAGCCCAGTTCCTTCCCTATAAAATAATGTGTTCACAGCAACCATATTGTCAGTGTGTTGGCCCTGATAGGGAGAGATGACAACTGTGTTTTGGGGGAGAGCTTTTTTTATTTTCATTTTGGCACTGGTACATGTGCCCCATGGCAGGGCCTGGTTTCCGTTGCCTTTTGTTTGACAATAGCTTGTTTATTAGCCTTGAAATAGTCAGAATTAAATAACAAAATTTGCCCAGCATACACTTTACAGGGTTTGATCTGAACTCTGAATTCGCTCATCCATAACTGCAGGCAGAATAGAATAGAATGACCAGTATAGAACAAAAATTGCAATGTTACTCCAAAACGATGCCATAGGGCTCATGCACATAGGCGCAAATACATATAACTACATATAACACATAAAATGCGTCTGTATTTGCATCGCCTGGGAGCCCTAGCTGCTGTGCTTTTCTGTCAATAGGAATCTATGGACAGAAAACAATGTACCAATGTTTACACATGCAATTCCATAGGTAGAAGTTCCCAAACATCTCATCACAAAATAGAAATTATAATAATATTGATTATATATAATTAGTACTAAATTCCACTAAATTATATACCTATAAAAAAACAGTTCTCATAACTATTGCACGAATTACATTTCTATTTATAATCACCATTGTACGTAGAAAGAAGAAATATTATATTTATAGCCCTAAGAAAGAAGCTAACTCTAAACCTATGTGTCTGTACTTTAATATTCCTTTAGTGCTTCCCAAAGGGCAAGAGGTCAAATAGATAATGACCTGGATGCATGGAATCCTTTAAAATGGTTTTTGCTCTACAGAGACAACAGATACTGGAAATATTGTCCATAAAAGACAACTGACAACCAACAATTTTATGTGCGGTAATGAAAGAGGTAAAGAAAAGCTCTCGATGAAAGAGCAGTACAAATACACCAGCAGTTTTTCTTCTAGACTGCCGTTCCTGAGCACTTGCAGAAAATGTAGTTTCTACTCTGCTTTCTTAATAACCACAATAGTATTAGGTGACCAAGATAAGTGCTCAGAAATATAAATTTTTCAAATATTTAACGGTAGTAACCCTTTCCATGCAATCTACTGGTATAATTGTATTCAAGGCTAAGCTATAATGTATGAATAGCATCCTTACATAACTCCCGCGATGTTTTATGTTACTTATTATTATATACTGCGGGGCTAGAGCAACTGTATCTTCCATAGACCTGCTAGCTCTATAAGCATTGATGAGGAACCATTGACTGGGTAAGCTAGATTTAATGTACTGTAAGCCAATCCCTCTAGATAATAACAACTGACTTTAAACAGGATGGAGTGATAGCTTGTGTTAGGAAAATATTAAAAATCTTAATAATTCCCCCCAGTAGTTTGATCCACACAAGCTTTAAAGAAGAACTCCAGGAAAGTTAACTTTATTTAAAACCCGCTGTCTTACTGATAGCTAAGTGCTAAGCTTTCTCTTTTTTTTAACAATTTATAGTTATATTTTTGGGTCCTTGGGACCTTTGGGTCTCCTACACAGCAGCCATTGTATGTTCTTCTTTAACTGTTCACTCAGAAACAATCAGGACCAGCAGCCTTTCTTGTATCCATTGCCCCAAGCACCTGTCTTACTTCTTGTTCTTCTAAAAAGTGTATTACTACTAGACACTGACAAAAATAGGGTATCTCAACTGGGTTAATTATATGACAAGTGTACTTTCATTATAATATATTTAAATCTACTCACTCGGCATTCCTTTTGCACTTCCCAATTAGATGTCTTCTTTTCTTTAACTGTTTTCTCGGACTCCTTTTTCAACTGAATGGGACTTGTTCTTTGAGGAGACTGACTTTCTTTTCTCTGAACTTCTGGACATATTTCCCATAGTGTATCACTTCCCTCTCCTCCACACACCATGACTCCCTTCCACAAGACAACATTTCTACACAGTTATGACTGCTAATAAAGTACTATATTTTAAAACTGACAACAGTTTGAGGTCCTGAGCAATTGCTTGTCCATATGTGAAGGAGCCGAAAATCAAGCAATTGCGACATCAAACTGTACATAGTGTACTACACAAGGTGTTGAGGGGTTTGTGCCCAAGATGTGCACAGTACACTGCTGTCTGTGAGCTAGAGAGCATTGCACTATGCACTTGCTGGCTTCACATTCCTCCTGACACTGTAGCAGGACAGTAAGGCTGGCCATACACAAATTGAAGCCACTTCTGTTTGGTGAATATATTAAGTAAAGGTTACTAATATATTAGTGATGATTTTTTTGCTTTATAAATAGCAAAGGTTCAAAGGGTCGGGTTAGCACTTCTGCCTTGCAGCACTGAAGGTCGCTGGTTAACATCCCGGTCAAGCTGGTACGGCTGATTTCAGCGGTATATCGGCTGAGATCAGCCGTACATCGGGTGGCTTCGCGTGGCTTCGAGTCGGCCGAACATGCTCAGCATGTTCGGCCGACCCGAAGTGCAGAAGGAGTTCGACTCAGCCGATCCAACATCTGGACAGCCTAAGCCGAACCTCCGACAGGCTACTCACTGCTGTTCGGTCAATTCTTATAGATGCTGAACAGCAGTGAGTGAATAGCCGAATGCCGCTGAGCGGCATTTGGCTCGGCTGTTCTGCTCGGTCTCTCTGTGGGACCGAGCAGAACAGAAAAATAGTTGAAAAATAAAAATAGAAAATGATTGTGCAGAGCTAGCAATGACAGATAGCTCCGCCCAACAGTTTTCTATTGGTCGGCGGTTCTGCTGCTGTCAAAAAAAAAAGAAGAAAAAAAAATGTTTGGCCATAGGAATGCATTGCTGGATTCCTAATATCTATTTCAATTTGCAATAGCCAATAGCAAACTAGCTATTGTACCCACCCTGTCAATCAGTAGTGGGGACCTGATGGGGAACTGCAGCAGAGGGCGGGTGCAATGCTAGTTTGCTATTGGCTATTGCAAATTGTAATAGCCAATAGGAATCTAGCAACGCATTCCTACGGCACGGCTTCGTGTCAGAATAAAAAAAAAAGACAAAGCAGTGTTTCTCTCCTTGGCGGCCAGGAGCGTGAGGCTCCCGGAGCGCCCGCCCGGGAGAGTTAGGCTGTCTGGAGATCAGTGTCCCTGGTTAGCTGGTAACCAGGGATGCTGATCTCTCTGCAAGTGGCCGGAGCCAGCCATAACATCATGGCTGGCTCCGCCCAGCTGTCAAAAGCATGCTGTCGGCCGGCCAATGGCCAGCTTCGGCTTTCAGTGCGGCTCAACCGAGCCGAGGCTTATGCCTTCGGCTCGACTAAGCCGCTCGACCAAGTTCGGGAGCTGTACGGGCTATAGTGAATAGCCCGACGAGCAGCCCTTCAGTTCTACGGAACCGAAGGGGTCCTGGGGCCGAAGCTAGCCGAAGGATCGGCCGAAGCTACGGCTAGATCCTTCGACTGCTTTGTGAATAGACCCTTATGTGAAAGAAGTTTGCATGTTCTCCGTGGGTTTCCTCCCACACTCCAAAGACATGCTGGAAGGTTCATTGGCTCCTGTCTAAATTGGCCTTGTATGCATGTACAATAGGGTTCTTAGATTGTAAGCTCCTTGAGGGCAGGCACTGATTAGAATGTGCAATATGTGAAGTGCTGCGTAAATTGTCGATGCTATATTAATACCAATAATAAGTATGTTTAAAAGAGATACATAATTTTCTAGGGGGAACCTAACTTAGGACTAATGTCTCTTCTGATGTGGGCTCCAGACACCATCTTTTAGAGGTCTGTGTCATAACTGGACACTAAGCTCTCATGAGATTTCAGTGGCCATTTTGGCAAGGACATGCTATATAAATACCACGTGCCACATGACAGGGAGAGTCCTGCATGTGAAGCAGAAGAGGCAGTAAAAGAAACAGGTCACCAGCACTCGTTTAGAATAAATATGTCCTTTTTTAATGGACAATTGTGTCACTACAATCAACAGAGCCGACGTTTCGGGGCCGCACAGGGTCCCTTCTTCAAGGCAGTAAAATTGTGACACATTTGATCTTGTAGACCTGGACACAGTTTATTTTTATCTTTCTGACAATTAATACACAGTAAATAAAAGTTTTTATTTGGCCGGTAGGTAAATGGAGCGCCCCAAAAAACTGGTCTTGCATGGGGGGCCTTTGGTGACTGAATGAGACTAGCAGGAAAATAAAAGGTGTATCTGCATTAGTTGCTTAAAAACTATTTACGGTCACCATTGGCGCAAAAGCATTTTCTTTGTATTGTATTATTTTTTTTTGCCTTCAAAATGCATAACAAATAAACTCACCACTTAAAAAAAACCTTGTTTATCCCCAAAAACAATATATTTATATCACTTTGGTAAATGGAAGTTATTGCTAAATCGGTAGTCCCAGAACTGAGATGTAAAAATTGCTCTGGTCTGTGTCACTATGATTAGTGCATACATTTTATTTCCACCAGTTTTGATGTTTATTTATTCACTCATTGCATGCAGTATCCTAGGGCAGTTTTTACAGATTTTCGGGACTTATTATCTTGTGTCCTATACACAGTTAATATCGTAATGTTAAAGCTGAACTCCAGGCAAACAGCTAAATACATTTTAGGACCACTGTATTACTGGCAAATCTATTTGTATTCCTGTCCATCCAATCTGAGAGTAAAGGTGCCCACACACCTTTGCGATAATCGTATGATAATCGCGGGAAATCCCGTGATCGTACGATTATCGCAAGGTGTTTGGAAGGCGTGCGACCTCTGCTACTGTAAGGTTGCACAACTTTTATCTTGGGAACATGTTCGAAAACCCGCCGAGAATCATACGATTGTCGGCGGGTGTGTGGCATGTTCGTAAGATAAATGCCGCACGGGCCGGTGTGCGCAAGCGCACACTGCCCGTTCAGTATTGCGGTCATCGGAAGCCCACCCCTCAGCGGGGCGGACTGCGATCATCGCAAGTACAATCTGCCTGTCCAAGATAGGCAGATCATACATTTTGTTTATCACCTTGCGATGGTTGTAAGGTGTGTGCCCAGCATTAAACAGTTTTACCACACAGCACAGTCAGATGGATGACACCACTTCATCTGCTACAGTTATGAACCATAGACCCAAAACTATGGTGTTATCTCTCCTCCCCCAGCCTGCTCAGAAAGCCATGCACAGTGATGGAACAGCAGTAGAATGATGAGTCATCTCTCTGCTCTCATCTCCTATTATTGGTTTCCTTGTCAGCAAATTTGCATACAGAACACCTGATTGGCTCTCATTCCTACCCCTCTGCCATTCTGTGTGATGCTGGAAATAAGATTGCAAGAGGCTGACATCAAATTCAGATACTTACACAAATTGTATGCAAAAATGCATTAAAATATGTAATATGTGTGTTTTTATATCTGCCTGGAGTCCAGCTTTAGCTATTTTTTCCAATAACTAGCAAACAAGCAGTTAAAGAAAATCTTTACATTTTATTCAGTGATTGATTTCACAAGTATATGTTGATGAGAAAAGGGGATATTCCTTTATAATAATCAGACTGAAAAGAAAAAAAAAGAACTCATGTTCCATTACAAGATCAACATTATACTCTGATCAGCTGTTGAATTCCATTTGTTTTAGTGCCCACCTGCTGCCTGAACTAATTTAATAATCAACAGGATACTAAATAGCTCTCAAGATGGGTAAGAAGGCTAAAGAAACACTCATAACTCTGAAACTTGCTGACCTAAATTAACTGCAGTATGTTAAGAAATTGTTATTGTTTTTAACTTGGTATTCCATTGAAACACCTAAAACAGTCAAAATAGTGTTAACAATACATTTTACAATTTTAATGGACAAAATTATCAAGCGATTTTTTTCCATATAAATGTAATTCACAACTGCAGCAAATGTTCATTTAGGTTTTTGTATTTATATCTGAAGGATAACTGTATGCTGGATAAAAACAATAAAGGCAACATCAGGCAGCCCATGGACTGCCAGCAAAAAAAATAAATGACTATCTTTTGTTTCCAGGAAATCGTCTGGTGTGCTGCCAGTCCTGCACGTGGCTGGGAAGTGTTCAGAGACGGTAAAAAGCCTTTTCCATTTTAAAATCTCACTGCCAATGTAATCAGCAGCTGTGATGCCTCTTTTTTTTCCATCTCTGATTTTGTCCATGGAGTTTGGAACACTGTCCCTGGATTATGTTGGTTAATATTTAAAATGGCCACAGCAACTGTTTTCACCAACATATTAATCTATACATTGATTGAGGTAAGTATTACAGCTTATACCTCTACCGCTAGATGTAACTCAAGTGTATTTAAAAAAAAATCTCAGAGTTCAGCTTTAAATAGAATGGGTTAAATTTATCAAAACTGGGGCAGACAGAATAAACAGTTAAGGTCCCCACACACCTTGCGATAATCGTACGATAATCACGGGAAATCCCGCGATCGTACGATTATCGTATGGTGTGTGGTGTGTGGAAGCCGTGCAACCTCTACTACTGTAAGGTCGCACAACTTTTATCTTATGAACATGTACGAAAACCCGCCGAGCATCGTACGATGTTCGGCGGGTGTGTAGCATGTTCGTACGATAAAAGCCGGACGGGGCGGTGTGCGCAAGCGCATACTGCCCGTTCGGCATTGCAGTCATCGGGAGCTCGCCCATCAGGGGGGCGCGGCTTGAAATCATCGCAAGTACGATCTGCCTGTCCAAGATAGGCAGATCGTACGTTTTTTTAAGTACCTTACAACCATCGCAAGACAAAAGTCTTGCGATGGTTGTAAGGTGTGTGGCCAGCCTAAAGCTGCCCATACACCTTACAACTTATCTGCAGATTTTCTGTGGTCAGATGGAAAAGGTGCAACAGATTCCTCCACCTACACTTAACTGTGTGGATGGAGTAATCTCCACCTGGGCCAATCTGTTGCACTTTTTCCATCTGACCACAGAAAATCTGCAGATAAATTAGGTGTGTGGGCAGCTTTACCCATAGTAACCACTCAGCTTCTAATTTCAGTTTGTTCAGTTAAGTGAAGCAATAGAAGAAATGGTACTATGTCAATTGACATATAGTAAATTGCATATATAATCAGTTTCATTAGGGTCACTGCAAATGAATTATAGATGAACAGCCCCAGGTAACTGGAGCTCACACAATACAGTTTATGCACCCTTAAGTAGTAGCCTGTTCATATTGTTGTTTAACCTCCCTGGCTGTATGATTTTTAATTTTTTTCATGTCATTTTTCGGTCTATTTTTTTAAAAAATGTTTTTCGTCTTTGTCGTTTTTTTAATTTAATTTTTTTAATATCCCGCGGTTTCCACCCCCCTGCGACACGTACTCTCGCAAGCGATGGAACCCGGAAGACGGAAGCCGGCATCGGCCGCAGAACACAGCGTGGCTCGAGGGACAAGGTAAGTAAATGCTATGCAGCTTTCCCGAGTGTAGCTCGGGGTTACCGCTTATGGTATGGAAAAGTAACCCCAAGGTTAAATAGTATTAATATTTTTTTTTACTAAGCCTATGTGAGGGGTACTCTGTGACATGATGGACCTCATGTAGCTTAAACACTGAGAGGTCTTCACAGCACTGATAATGGTTATCCTATTTGGGGTTGCTATGTTTTGCACCCTCCCTTTCTCACTACAGACATCCCCATACCCACCACCCTAATCCTTACCACAACCTCTTCCTTTTTCTTACCCTCCTAATGATATGTGGTCCACAGTGCAACGAATTTAAATATGCTTCAATATGGTAGAAGAAAATACACAGACACCACATTTTGTTCTTTCTGTTTCCTGTCCTGTCTTTAATATTGAGAATAAATAAACAAAAATGTACATTGTACAACGCATCGAAATACTGTGCCATTTTGTAGATATGTTCCATAGTTGTATACCCTTAATTAGAGACTAAAAATATTGTTTTCATTTAATACTTATTAGAGATTTCCTTTGTGAGCTTGTTAGACAATCGGGTTTCCTCTTGGAGTCACTCAGAAAATAAAACTTTGATTGCTATTAGATTCAGTTCCACTTCATAGATCAGTCCCCTTGATGTGCATCTTTAGGCTAAGCTTTTCAGTGCCGTGAACCCCTTAGCTATTAGACCTTGACAAACCAATGGGTTTCTTGCCAAAATCTGAAAGTAGAGTGCAGGATTTTTTTTCTTCGGCAGACATGTGCTAATGTTTTATGAAGGTAATAGCAAAGCAAATTAAATTTTAAACTCACCTCCCTAAGTAATGCATGATTGGTTCTAATGAAGTCTAATTTTAATAAACAGTCCAAATGAACTAATCCTCCTTGATATTTACTATATAATCTCCATCAATATCGAGAACGTTACTCTTAAAAGCTGCGAACCAGAAACTTGTGCCAGAAATTACTACCATGTATTTTAGCTGTGATTGTTTCATGACACGATGGGTAAACTTACATTGACTTTGTCAATAAAATGTTACTGATGGTCTATAGAAATTCAGCAGCTAGCTTGTACTTCAAAACGTGATACCATTACACCATGATGGGTTACATTTCCTTTTGCATTGCTGTTATTTTCCAGTAAAAAACCTCCAGAAAAAAGATGAATTTGGTATTTTTTTACAACACTACTTTTGATCTATCATCATTGATTTTCAAGGTAATCCTCTGAACCAATTTTCCACCTTAAGAATATGGTTCTTAAAGCCCTTTATGTGAATACTAAGGAATTGTGCCAGGGTTCAAGAGGACAGGAGGGCCATCTTCAAAGTAGAGCAATGAAAAAGAATTCTTTTCCATCTGCTTTGTTCTGCCTGACACTGGTTCGTGTATGCTTTGTTTGCCCTAATGTCTCATATATTTTTAGAAACATGTTAGCTTTACAATTTATGAGAAAGTACACGTTCTGTATGTATTGAAGACATATTTGCTAGATTCAGAAGTCTGACAAACCACCAAGTTGTTTGATCTAAAAATGTTAAAAATAAAGGCGTTCAAACTTTTACTGGAACATCAGAACACAAAAGTTGTAAATAACTGTAAATAAAAATGAATATAAGCTTAAAGGAAACATACATGTAGTAATTTAAAAGTGTATGTCCCAAAAACTTTTTTTAGAAACAAATTGTGCTAGAAAAGGTAAAAAGTATATTCAGGCAGATATAAACATCAAAAATGGATGCAGCTTTGTATTTGTCTTTATTATTGCAAAGTGTAAGTACCTGAATTTGATGGAGTATCATCCTTTTCCAATCAAGGGCACTCTGGGAACTGAGAAAAGGAGGAGCAGGACTGTAAGCCAGTTGTGCTGCATACAAATTTGTTGAGGTGGAGCAAACTGATAAGAGGAGTGAGCAGAGGAATGACCTTACCAGTTGGTTGCCTTTCTTTCACTGACCAAAAGGAAAGCTGGCGGTGTAGAGAGGATACCACTGTATTCCTTAACTGGTGACATCCATGTGGTTATGCAGTGTGAGAGGGCAATGTAAGTCTCAAGACTGGATGGACAGAAATACAACATTTTCAACAAACACAGAAAATACCTGTTTAACTTGCCAGAAATGCAATGCCCTTGTCACTTATTGCTAAAAGAAGTGCTAAAAGAAAGCACAACATCCTTCCCTTTACTGTGCAAACTACTAGCACCATTAATCCAGAATGTAATGTGGATGATCAAAAGCAGACATGTTTTTGTTTGTAGATTGTCATTACTAAACATTTCTAAAGTTGTGCTTGTTGTTATTTTGAACATATGGGTGAAGGTCCGCTTTAAGGTGTGCTGCCAATCCATATAAATTGGTATATAAGTCAAGCCAAAAAATGTTTTTCCTAATTTCAGATAGAGTGGGGAAAGATTAGAACCCCTGTCTGTTTTTACTGCTACCCAGGGCTCCGCTAGAGAGATTTACCCTCAATTGTTATTGTTCTGCTGACAACATTATACTACACATGTGAGTGGATACCTCTAACATGGACACAGCCCCTATTGTTCCTGAAGCCCCTATTGTTCCTCTCCACCCTCTCCAATCAAGTATCTCCTCTTTATTTTTTTTAAACCATTTACCTCCTCTGTATTCCAATCCCCTTTAAATCCAGTCATGTAGGCCCTGCACCTAAAGTTTTTCAGTTTCTTACTATGGGCCTAACTTTGCCCTGTAGTTTACCAGCTAATGCAATGATTTTCTACAGAAAGTGAAAACACAGATGCCATTATACAAATGAACTGGACTTGGTTTTTACATAGTTAAAGTCATTATATAGGAAAGCTGCAAGGAGGTAAAGTAAAGACAAAGCTTAACGCACCCAGGTTTCTATAACCTTTGTTTATATAATGGGAAAAAAGTTATCTTGCTATCATTTGCAGAGTTACGTTCTGAGATCGTGTTGAAGACAATAATTACATCGCAAACTGAAAAAAAAAATAAGTGCTGAAATTACACAGGCTGCTTTTATAATGCTTTTGCTTTTTTATTCTTTCACAATGAGGTTTTAGGATAATTGCACCTCCCTTTGCTGCAAATGATGACTGTAGTTATACATTATCCTGTAGAAAGTGAAACAGCATGCCTCAATGAGTTCCATCATCATTTCACCACCTAATGAGAGAGATTGTTTGCAGGCAGATGAAATTAAATTGTAAGCTGTATTGGGATTGACAACAGGTGCCACTCGTAAAAATCCATTGGGAGCCATGGAATTGTCATAATTTTTTTTTTCTTTACATTCGTGAAGTATTGCAGTACATGAAAAAGAAATGGGTTTCTTGAACACATTTTCTGGAGCTGTTGTGTACTACAACCCTTATGGCACATTATTATAATATTACTGGTATAACTAGAGGCTCAGCCTAGAACTCTAACACTGCCCATATGCCTATTATTTGCTTATATTCCCCCTAAAACATTTTATTGTACAAAAACGTTTACATACCTGATTTAGCACAATACATTGTGTCTTTACCTTAAATTGGCACTCCCAGATAGCCCCATTCATCCAGGTTCTCATCAGAATAGACCTCTTGAGACTCATGGGAAAGGTGTTACACACTATCCATGACTCTATGCAACTATTTTACAATAAATGGGATGCTTGGGCCTCAGGCCAAACAATACATTTGTATTTATCTTTCTATTAAAGCCTCTCCCATGTCTCTGATATGCATATATTAAATGCATTTTTGTACTGTATATTAATTGACTACTTGCATGCTTTTCTGCCTTTGTTTTCCTACATCACTAGCGATATTGTAACTATGTCTTGCAAGATGTCTGTACAAGCTATACTTACATGCATGCAGTCTATGTTTGAAGGTAACATTGCATCACCATGCTTTGTGTCCATTGTACAACTTTTCATAAAACTAAAAAACCTATAAAAAATCCTGTGTAAATAAAGAAAGGAAATGTCATCCATCAGGAGTTAAAGGGAAAACATAGGGGTCTATTCACAAAGCTGCCGAAGGATCTGGCCGTAGCTTCGGCCGATCCTTCGGCTAGCTTCGGCCGATCCTTCGGCTAGCTTCGGCCCCAGGACCCCTTCGGTTCAGGAGAACCGAGGGGGTGCTGTACGGGCTATTCACAATAGCCCGTACAGCTCCCGATCACAGCCGAGCGGCTCAGTCGAGCCGATCGCATAAGTTTGCACCTGTCTAAATTGGACCTAGTATGTGTATAAGTATACATGTGAGATAGAGACCTTTGAAGTATGTAAAACATGTTTGCCTGTAATAAATAAAAAAAATTATAATACATAAATACAAAATAGGATTAAAAAATGCCAGTATCGAAGGTCAGTGGGAATAAAAAAATGCCCCTGGGTTGGAGACCAATGGAGTTAAACAAAAAATGCCCTGGCTTCAGTGGGTGTAAAAATGTCACTGTGTCAGTGGTCAGTGTGATTAAAAAGTGAGTAAAAAATTCTTCAGCGAGGTTAAAAAAATGCCCTGGCATCAGTGCTCAGCAGGAGTAAAAATTGCACCTACTTCAGTGATCAGTGATCAGGGCTTGGGCAGTGAAGGCTTGGGAAAAAAGGTTGGTGCCACTGGAAGGAATAGTGCTTCATTACTGGTGTCAGGGGGAAGAAAAGAACCCCATTATTGTTGTCCTGTGGATTAGGAAAGCACCCTTCAAGCATTGGTGGCTAGCTTTTACCCAGTGGCAGTACTATCGCCATAGCGACCCAGACGGCCGCTATGGGACCCAGGGCACGGGTGGCCCGGCCAGGACAGGGGTCCCCCTGACGCCGTGCAGGCCGCCTGGGTCGCCATGGCATCGCAGGCTGCTGGCTGCCACTGGTGGCTGTGAGGAGGAATGTGCCACTGTTCGGATCACTGACAACTTGTCAGTGATCTGTGCAGCGTCTCTTTACTCCTCATAGCCGCTGCTGAGTCAATGACAGCCAGCAGCTGTGGAGAAGGAGGCTGGGCCTGGCGTTGGCAGTGGAGGAGGAGGCGGGGCCCGACAGTGAACGTGGAAGAGGCGGGCCCAAGCCCGAATCCCCGCTGCTCTCCCCCGCTTGTATGGGCTGAGGCAGCGGGCATCCACAAAAAAATGGACAGTGGAGGAGCCGCTGCCGTCCTGAAACTGACATCGTGATCGAGCGGCAGGCAGGGAGGAGAGCGGAGCCGCTGTCCTCCTGTCAGTTTCAGGATGACATCGGCTGTGTGCGTGGCCGAGCGGAGGATTGGTGAGTATCATTGATATTAACCGATCCTCTGTGTGCAGCACAAACACTGGAGTTATTGTCTGATCACTCCAGTGTTTGTAAATAACTGGGGACAAATAGTACTATGTGTCCCCAGTTATTAATGAACAGGAGGGGATTTACATCACTTCCTGTTCATTCATGAATTTCTCAATGGGGAGAAGCACTCAGTACAGAGGCTTTTCCCCATTGAGAATCAGCAGTTTGTGAATTAAATGGAAGCCTCTGTACTGAGTGCTTCCCATTCACTGAGTGCTGAGGCTGCAGAAAAAGACATTGAGGACCTTTTGTCCTCAATGTCTTTTTCTATTTCAAAAGGGAAATGTCAGGGGTCTGTTTAGACCCCTAATATTTCCCTGATGCCCCCCCCAACAGTAAAATAATAATAAATAATAATTAAAAAATAAATTTAAAATGTGTAAATAAAAAAAAAATCACAGAGCCACTGTCACAGACTTACCCGGCGTGTCCCTGTGCTCCAGTGACGTGTCGTCTCGTGCATGACGTCACGGCAGCTCCTCCCACAGGGCGCGGCTACCAGGGTAAAGGGTTGGCTGGTTCGTCACTCGGCGTTCTCTCGTTGTGGAGAGTCGAGTGACGAACAGAGAACCTACAGGCTGCCTTTGGACAGTCTACCCAGCTTGCTGCCCTGAGACACCAACAGCCGAATCGAGACTGCCACCCCGCTGTGAGCCCAGAGCTATTCAGAGCACACAACCGCAAGTATTCTGGAAGTCATTGCAAATCTTGCTGAACCTGCTACATGTTTTGTGCCTGCTTGCATGCTGCTTATGTGCTGCTATCTCACACGCACACCCACTGATCCACTCCAGCTGTTCCGGATTGCCTCTCCTTCAGTTACCTATACTTGCTAGGAGACACTGGTCTGACACATTCTCTAAACTACCGTAGTAACGCATGAGGGGTAGTCATTGTGCTATGTCTGTTGCCAGCTGACAAGTCTGTAGGGGAATACATGAGCTATCCTCATATTGCTTACCGCTGATTGCTATCTGCTGATAAAACTGCATAGATGTGCATCTAAATTGTTTGATGCTGAATAAACTGCCTGTTAGCCCCATATTCTCATCTGCTTTGTTAACTAGAGATTAACCCTTATCTTCACCTACTGTTTATCTCCCCATTTGATACTCTGCGCGCTGGTACCGCACATGTACAGCTTGCCGCCTATGAGTGTGGGGTAGGGAGTACTACCCATATATCACAGTAGCATATTCCTCAACTTAGTTTAACAGAAAGTATATGATGAGTGCGGTCTCCCTCTAGCAGTTAATGTAATTGGGAGTCGCTCACTGAACTTCCTTATCCAATACAACCTTCACCTGTTCCGCAGCTGTGATCCAGTTAGACACTTATCACTAGTCCGGCCTTGACACCCACTTTCCCCCCGACACACAGATAACATACACGTGCACCATATTGTCGTGTTAGCCAGGTACATGCGATGCAGTGCGTTGTTAGAATGCATCGCAGGGCATGATTTTTTTCTTTTGTAAAAAAACATTAATTTAACTGTGGCAGCGCATGGCAAAGCTTTGTGACGCATTGCCGTGCGTTGTAATATCTTGTGTTGTAATTAAATATACGCCTTTTATCACAACACAAACACCAACACAGCGCAAAAACCATTTATAACATAAATCGCTTATTTACAGTTTAGCGTTCCTTCATTTTTTTATAATCCCCCTTTCCTCAGCCTCTCATTGGTGTGGCAGTATTAAAGTAAAGTGTTAGGCCTCATTCAGGCGCCATTCACCCGAGGGCGGAAGCATTTCACCGTGGTTTCCGCACGATTTTTGAAAGAGCATTTTTGGCTGTTTTTAGTCGCGTTTCAGCACTGAAACGCAATTAAAAATGCTCAAAAACTTGCTGATCAGTGCATTTCTATTAAAATGGGGGCGGGGGTTTCATTGGACCCCCGCCTTACAAAATTTTGCTATGGGGCCCTAGGATTTCTAGTTACGCCCCTGGTAAGAGGTGTGCAGGGGTGTAACCAACCCACCTGAGACGCTGCAGAGCCCACCATAGAGGGCTCTGCAAGGTCACTCTCAGGTGGGCTCTGCAAGGGACCTAACTAGAAATCACAGGGCCCCATACAAAATCTTGCTATGGGGCCCTGTGATTTCTAGTTACGCCCCTGCTTTTACCTTCCTTTAAATGTAGCACATGTCCCAGGTCACTTCTCTCCCAGCCAAATGACATCACATCCAGGTAGGCTGAACAAGATAAATCTAATATTTTTTGGCAAACTCTATATACACTCTCACATAGTAGTGTAATTTTAAAAGTAATTTTCAATCTTTCTTAATCTGCAGCTTACAATAACATATTACAGGTGATCCTGCCATGAAGGTCCTTGTTCAGGCACTTTGTGTCATAGGGTAACTTTTCTGTCTCAAGCAGGAAAAATAATAAAGCCTATCTACCTGCAGTATCAAATTCAACCACTAGATGGAGTCTTAAGTAAATATTCCTGTTTTATAGCAGGTTCGGACTATTTTACTAAATAAAAGCTCCTATCATTCCTCAGCATGAGGAGAGGAAACATGTGCATCCTAAGAGTTCAGACTCCATTTTAGAGACTGGGGAAGAAAAAGCCCTTACCACCTGTGGCACATGTTCATGGGGAAAGTATCCAACATTCCTTTTTAAGAAAAGCATGACTAATTCTTCCGTTAGTCATGCTTTTCATCCTCACTGGTAATCTTGGCATTCTATCCTCTTCTTTCTGTTTCTTGCCGGATTTGTTTCTCTCAGTGCTTATAAGCTGCTTTATTTCATGCTTTATGTATTGACTATGTTTTTTTCTCACTAGTTACATCCACCCTGTTTTGTTAATAAAGCATCAAGATTTCACTCGGTCTGGCTTATTGGAGAATCAGAGGGTTTAGCTGCATGTCTAGTTACACACAGGCCAAATGGTATGTATAGCAGGGACAGAACAGTAACAACTGTATCCAAATTGTGTGCCTGCATTTTCACCCTGTCATGTACCCCAATACAAAATTACAACTCGTTGAGCGTACACACATTGTGTAGGCATGTTTCACTGTAGTTACCATCTGAATACCTTTTCTAAGCAAAATAATGAAGCTGTCTCTGAAGCACCGGACCATAGACAGGCAATGGCTGCAAGGAGGTTGCAGGAGAACAACAGCACTGAAATGCAACAAATGATGAAAAAAGCTGGAACAAGTTACACAATGGCTTAGCAAACCAAATGTCGTCCAGTTAGCATTTGTATCTATTTTAAGGTTGTGGTCAGGACTCCTCACTATTTTAATAAATAAGCATGTTCCAGCCCTGAGAATCCAAATTAGTAGCACGTGTGTAAGGGTGCAGGAAATACATTTGTGTAAAATATACAAGATATACTTCAACACACTGCACGATTTGGACAGAATGGTTTGTGGTGAGTGTAACACCAGATGTATTCCAGTGTATTGAGCGCAGTGTGCGCATTTTTTGGTATGGTTTAGAGCTCCATATTATGTGTTTTTGGTGAGAAGGTTTCTATAACTTATATTACTATGCAGTGGCGGAACTACCGCCGGTGCAGGCGGTGCGGACGCACCAGGGCCTCGGGCCTGTGGGGGGCCCAGCACAGTCCCAGCGCCGGATCGGTACCCAGCGGCCAGCAGGCCCCCCATCTTTGCGCCGAGAGTTTCGGATCATCCGCTCATCCGACACTCCCGTCGCAGAGATGAGGGGGCCC
>NW_017306986.1:358644-381500 GCF_000935625.1 Nanorana parkeri
GGGGGGAGGATGTTTTTTTTTTGGGGGGGGGGGGGGGGCAAAAAAAAATCTTGCACCAGGGCCCTTTGTTCCTTAGGTCCGCCACTGTTACTATGATCTGTATTTACCATTGCCCGACTGGAATTAAAGGGTGCTTTCAAGAAAACCACTTCCCATTATTTAAAGTCCAACTCCAGGCAAAATGATCTTACTGGAGTCTACTAAGTTGAACATTGCCTTTGCTGTAAAGCCACCTGCCACAATCAGAACTGTCCTCTTCTTCTAGTCATCCTGTATAAATGCAGGTGGAAATCCAGCTCCCACCGAACTTCCATGCCTACTTCAGCTCTCACACACCTCAGCACAGTAGTTGCATCTCCATCCCCCTCTCTTCCTGACCAATCACAAAGCAAATGACCCCAGGCTCCATTTTGTGATTGGCCAGGAGGAGAGGGAAGTAGAGATGATCTTGCTGGTGCTGTTGAGGAGGAAGAAAAGGTTGAGGGAGTTGGAGAAGAAGATATTGAAACATTGCTACTGGGCACATGCTTTGGTGTCTCTGTGGTTGACAAGATTGTAAATATCCAGAGAAGTTTTTTAACTTCACCCTGAAGTCTATCTCAACTTTTGACAAGCTGCCAGAGCTTCTGCGACCACAACTCACCTCTTTGGATATCAACATGCGGAGGAGTGTGTCTGCTGAGGAGCGACTATTGCTTACAGGTATGCTCAGGTATGTTCAAATCACATAATGTAAACGTTAGCTGTATGTATGTATCCATCATGTGTTGATAGTGTATTGTATCCTATATTCTACAGTATAGTATACAGTGGGGGGAATTTATCGAAATCTGGAGCAGACAAAATCTGGAGCAGATTTGCACGGCAGCCATTCGGCTTCTCTGTCTCTTTTTCAAATCTTGCCTGAGCAAACTGAAAAAAAGAGGCTGATTAGTTGCAACGGGCAACTGCTCCAGAATCTGTTTGCTCCAGTTTTGATGAATTCCCCCCAGTGTGTATAGTATGGTGTAGAGGACATACTGTACAGTTTCTGCTGGTTCTGTATAGTATAAAATAAAGATAGTATGTGTTTCCAAATGAACAGCATTTAAGGAATTACAAAATGTTGTGTAAATATTATCATTTATCTTCTATAGGACATATATATATATTAGAGAGGAAAAAAAAAGATTTTTATCAACAGAGGTGCAAATGCCCATAGCATCTCTTTCACTTTCTGCTCATTTTAAAATCAGTACTAAAAACAATCATGGATATTGTTTAAAAGAAGAAACAACTCCACAATATGTAGGCTCCAATGTTAAGCTCTCCATACTTTTTCAGAATTCTGATGGACTGCATGGGGCCCTTTCAAAAAGCAGTGAATGTGACATTCACAAAACCTTTTTTGGTGGAGAATCTTCCAGGTGTTTTAAATGACAGTGATAGAATCTCCACCAGAGAATGTTTGATAAAAGGCACATCCATTTGCTTTACAAATATGTATTTGTGATTATATATGTCAATTTTGCTTTTGAAAATATACATTTATGAGTGCACGTGATTTTTTATGACAACTGGTCAGAGTTGCCAAGGTGACTCTTCCATGCCTACAGGGGAGCTTTGGGAAGAGTTGACCGTTATGTTCTGGAAAAGATGCACTTTTCCAACTGCATCACAGTAAGATCACGGCTGGCCCCGCCCAGCTGTCAGAAGCAGGCTGTTCGGCCAGCTTCGTCTTTCAGTGCGGCTCAGCCGAGCCGATGCATATGCGTTCAGTTTGACTGAGCCGCTCGGCCACGTTCGGGAGCTGTACGGGCTTTTGTAAACAGCCCGTACAGCACCCCTTCGGTTCTACTGAACCGAAGGGGTCCTGGGGCCGAAGCTAGCCGAAGGATCGGCCGAAGCTACGGCTAGATCCTTCGGCAGCTTCGTGAATAGACCCCTAAGACATCCTGAGCTTCCTCTCAGTAACATTCAATGGTTCTATATCTTGAATCCTTTGTTAAGACAGGCAGTGTGCAAATCTAGTTTACAACTGATAATAAGATATGCCAGCACTGTACACACAGGGTTAATTATGGTAATTTCCCCATGCATTCCAGAGTACAAATCCAGTTTACTGAAAACTAGTAATAGGAGAAAGCAAGTAATTATTAGAAATTATGCTATGTGAACAAGGACATGTAACAGATATACCATAGGTGTTAAACCAATTTGACACTTTAAGGATCCGACCACGGAGACCTCTAAATGCTTCAAAGGGGCCAAGCCTGCCAAATGTAATTGTGGCAGATGAGGCTTGTGACTCCCAGAGAACCTGGTGCTCCCCTACAGTGGACATGGACTTAACCACATACAAAGGGTATTCGTTTACCCTCTGAGCTGTTCCTGTTGGATAGTGGAGTGTACATTTGCAGTCTGCACCTCTAAGTGGCATATATTTCTGTCCACCTTCAACTGACGTGGAGAATGCCATTATGGTGGTGCTGGCTTGCTGCATGCTCCACAATTTACTTATGGAAAGGGGGAGAGCATTATCAGACCCTGAACCCCGCAAGCCTGCTAAAGATGTGAAGTTTTGTGGCCCCCTAATAATGAAATAAACCTACAAAGGGCATTAAGTTATTTCTTTATGTTAGAAGAGAAATGCATTTATTGGCAGAATGACTACATATAAATAGATTTTTTTTAGTCAGAATAACAAATGTTCTTTTAAACTCTTCATTGGTTGTACTGTGTTGTACAGTTTTATTTTTGAAAGTGTTACTCCTAATTTTGCTTTCGAAACTGCAAGGAATGCCATTAGATGGCAACTATTGTAGTGTGGCAAGTAAAATGGGTATGGCATTACTATGGTGGTTAGTTGATAGCATGGACACCCTGTTCACATCAAATCTATAATTTCTAATGTAGAAATTAAACAAAAGGCAAGAGAATTATGCATTTTTTAAAAATATTTAAACTGACAATACTGCACATGGTTTGTGACAAAAAAAACTGTAATTTTCTACTTATAATACTGAAAATAAAACACAATCCAAATTTTACATTTCAAGCTTTGATAATGTGGATAGGGTGAACTGTGGCCTCCTCCACCACCGCCGCTGGGCCCCAGCCTCCTCCACTGCTTTCACAAATGACAATATGTCAACTTAAAAAGTTTTGCCTCTGTCCTCCTTCTCCTTGGCACTCAGGAGGTCCAAGTGAGAATTTTGTAGACTTCCTCCCAGGCCTTCCAGAATGCAAAATTTTCGACTTATGGTTTGCTGATCTGTAAATTGCATAGGAAAATGGAGCACAACATTGTTGTGTGAATGTGCCCATACAATATAATGGTGCTTTGTTCAGAATTGTATAAGTATGGATCTGAATGCAGTGTTTTATATGTGTATGAGCCCTATAGCGGTGAACATAATCTTTCTGGTAATGCATAAAGTACACATTCTGGTTATCCAGATAGGAAGCACAATGATAAATGGTTGGGTGTTAATGTGCAGGAATGTATAATAAAGAACCATCATTTTAACCATTCAGACCAAGGAATGTGAAATCTGGTTGGCCTCTCTATGGGTTGCTGTAGTTGTAACAGTATTGTGAAGGCTTATCGAATAAGAAAATGTATTATTCAATCTGTTGTGTAATAGTTTTAGTTTTCAGAGCATATTTGTTATAAAATATATTGATGTAATATCTAACCCTTAAGAGAAATAATAATTTAATAAAAAAGATTTACAGCTAATTTTAACATTCAGGAACAAATACAAATGGGAGCTTGCCCTGTAGATGTAAATGTTTAGTGGTAATCTAATTTTTTCAAGTACTGGCGTTTTCCTGCATTGCGTTTATTATGGCTAAGATTTCACTCCAAAAAATAAATATTGTAAAGTAAAGTGGAATTCTGGCAAAGAGCTAAATACATCTCTAAGTGTTTTCCTTGTAAAGCCAGTCTTGTTATTTAAACACATGACACATTGCAGAGCTGGGCAGATGACACCCATGATTCCTGGTTCAGCCTGCCATGTTTTGTCTCTGTTCAAAGGCCAGACAAGTGGCAAAGGAAGCCTGAAGGCTGTGCCAGTGGAGTAGCCTTCCTGGCTGTACAGTGATGTAGGAGCGTTTGGATAACATGAGTGAACAGATTTAAAATCCTTTGGCAGCTGTCTATGGTAATGAAATACCCTAAACTATTTTGCATATAGCAGTTGTAAATTATGCGTAATGTGGAATTTCGAGGAGGGAAAACATAATTTAATCAAGATAGTATAATATGGGTAATATAATAATGCGCATTATGTATATTTAGATTACTATATTATTTAAAGTCCAATTCCATTGATATTTTATACTGTAAATAACAAAAAAAAATCTTGATTGAAAAGAAAAGTCCAATTCCAGCTGTTCTGTTTTTATGATTTACTGGGACTCTGCATTACTCTACTTAAACAAGAAGATTTACCACTCCAAGGTCCAGTGCTGGTCACCTCCCAGTTTCAATGATACCCAGAGTCAATCAACAGCCTTCCTGTGATGCCAGGGTGTCATGGATATGTTCCCTGGGCTGTGTCATCAAACCGTCCTGGGAGAATGCTTCAGAGAACATGCACCATGTTGTTATGTCCACTGTCTGCTTATGATAGAAGAGGAGGAAGAGAGCCTTGTGTTTCATGTGACTGAAGTGGACACATAGAAAATAAGGTTTGCGTACAAAACAAAAGGGCGGGGGTGGGGGGGGGGCTGCAGGGAGGACAGGGGCAGAAAACGAAAGAGCTATTTAATAGCAAGATAGTCTGCAGAGAGGTCCACAATCTGGCTATGCAATGTGGCTTGGGTGTTTAGATCACAGGACAGTTTTATAAACCATTTGGCATATACCGTAGTACTGTTTACATTTATGCATTTATATATTTCAGCTGTATTTATAACATATTTGGTTGTTTGCCTGGATTTCAGCTTTGAATGTGGTTAAGGATCTTAGAACAGTACTTTGCAATATACATGTTGCTGTTTTATCCTACCTTTACTACAAACTAAATGAAGAAATTCAGGCTTTTTCTGTGTTTTGAGAGCCTATCAAGAGGACAAAAATATGCAAATTGAAAATAAGATTATGGCTTCAGTACAATCTTTTTAATTTTAAACTGAAGGAAGAAAGATTTGGGGACATCATGATAGATTGGGTGCAACGCAATAATCAAACTAAGTTTGTATCACTTTGGAGGCAATTTATCTTCTCTGCCTGAAGCGTTCGCATGCTTCAGCTGTAATAATGGATTTATGCAGCTTCACAAAATCTTATTCTTTGAATTTAAGTATTTAAAAATGTTAAGTATTTTAATCAGCAGCTTCAGGCATTTGACAGATTGCAAGATGAATTGAACTGAAAACCAGAAAACATTGTAAGCAGTAGTTCATACAAAGAACTTTAAGGAACTTCAAGAAGGTGTATGTTAAATATCATGTGAAAGCAATGATAGTATGAGATTGTCACAAGGTGAGAACAATTAGCATCAAGTTCCTAGAGTATAATTGAGAAATGTGAACAGAGATTATCTAGTATCCATTACTACAACATTAAGAGATCCGCAAACATTAACTTATTGGGTAAAGCATTGGGTAACAACAGAGTTCAAAGGTTCAAGTTCCTAATGTGATTTCCTCTGTTTTGTCTCCACAAAATTGGATCCCTTTACTTGCCACCTAGGATCCAGAACCAGGTCTCCTGGACCCATGTTTCTTGGGGCCATGGGGATGCTGCCTTTTTACAATGTAAGAATTGTAACTAATAGGTTTTACTCTCCACCTTCCCTGAGGAAAAGCAACACCTTAAAAGGACCCCTACACCAGGGCTCAAACAGACTCATTTTGGTATTATATTTGTATGGAATCCAGTTTCCAGGCTGCAGGTTATGAATTTGGTCTACCTGAGCCTTAGGTTGGGAGTTCTGGGTGGACACAAGACATCACTAGGCTCAAATGCAATAAGAAATCAGCATTCTTCTCCAGCTCCGGAGGCTTCATTTATAATTTGTCTTTTAAAAATGTCTAATGTGGGGAAATCCTTTTTTGTTACAGGGGCTGTATATAAATCCAAAGGACAGTAAAGGTGATTTGCTGAAGACAAATAGGCTGTTCACTTTGCAATTTTCCCTTAGCTTGGTGAATGAGGTAAAGCTCTGGTGGACTTCCATTATCAAATCATGTTCAAGAATATTCAGAAATAGCACATTCAAAGGGGGAAAAACATATATACCCATGTTTAGGCTGTATGCACATTGTTGTGTTGCATTGCCAGCTAGCTAGTGTGTTTGGTTGAATGTTCCTTAGGATATGTTGCAATTATACACTTTTCCATTCTACCTTGCAAAAACAATAGTAAGCACTACTAGTACAAGGCAATACTACACTTCTTTGGACATGGGTGTGTGTGTGTGTGTGTGTGTGTGTGTGTATAAAATGTTAACTAGTTACATCTATTATCTGATTGTGTGCTAGGGTTATGTAAATATATATAAATAAATTATATAAATAAATAGTAATGTTAATGTCAGCCTCTCAGTAGGTTTTCAAATCAGGCCAAATGCATTTCTGAAATGTCACAATAAACCGCAACAGTATAATTTTTCCAAAAAGCCCCACCTTTTATCATTAAAAAGAAGTCCTCAAGCTTCAGAAAAGTAAATTTACCTAGACTGAG
Organism: Nanorana parkeri; assembly: GCF_000935625.1. NCBI lineage: Eukaryota > Metazoa > Chordata > Amphibia > Anura > Dicroglossidae > Nanorana > Nanorana parkeri. The sequence goes on from NW_017306986.1 coordinate 365,321, forward strand.
ATTTTGGCATTAGTTGGCTGCTGATAGAAGGTCTCCTCTCAGTAATCAGACTTCAACTTTGTAGCTTTGTAGCAAGTCACAAAGTGATAGCGTACATCAGAAGGAACTTCGTAGACACCAGAATTTATATGATTTTATCATCTCTCAGCCAGCACCTCAGTCCAAGAAGTAGATGCTGAATAACGTCTGTACAATTATGTACAAAGTTTTACACCTCCATGTTAATTAGCAAACATCCACTTCAAATAAAAAAAGAAATCTGATACCAGGTCCACTTTACATAAAAGCCTGCCTAAGACTGAGCTGAACTTAACCTTGTATCTTTTAGAGTCATAGGCCCTTGGTACCGTACTGCAGAGTCACTACCCATCTTCCCAATTAAAGAACCTCAATTAAAGAACCACTAGTTCCTTTAACTCACCTTTCTTATGGCAAAATGATAGAAGAGGCCTACATATTCCATGAATAGCCACTCTTCCATGATAATCTATTGGGCTGGGACCTCATGAAGGGACAACCTAAAACATTTAATGTGAAAATGGCTTAATGTAGCTTAATGTGCAAAAAAGTGCCTAAACCTCAATCCATTGCCTTGAAACACAACTCAAGTTTTGCAGTTTCTAAAACATATCCTAGAGATATCATAGATTTTGGTATCCCACAAGGCAAATGAGTGTCATTAAGTTTGTTTATGGGGGAGCTTAATGTGGCCTAACGTACAATAAAAAACTTTCCCCCAAACCACACACAATACAAGACAATACAAGACTCCATCTATTAAAATATATTTTAAAAAGTGAGTACCTTTAGTAAAACATAGCAAACTGGATTTTAGGTCATGTCCCCATTGTCATTTTTTAAAATATAGTCAATAACATTTGCTATGTTTTACTAAAAGTACTGATTTTTTTAGGATATATTTGAATAAAGTCTTGTCTTTTGTGAAAACATTAAGCTCCCAAAAAACAAGCTTAAAGGGGTTCTAAACCCTCCGGTTTTTTTTTGCCTATATCTACTGCTAGCAAGCAGTAGATATAGGCAAGAAGTTTAAAAAAAACAAAAAACGCTTGAACTGGTTTTAAACTTACCTCGTTATCGCTGCTCGATCCCGCGCCGAGAATCAGGAAGTGATCGTACGGCCGCAAAGGATCTTGGGGCGGGCGCATGCGCAGTTCCGATTCTCGGCTGGGAGACAAGCAGAGACGCAAGGTAAGTCTATGGACGCGTGCACCCGCCTGCAGACAACGCTGGATCGGAGAGACAGAGCAGTCAGCGCTGGATCGGAGTGACGTCACACCGCTCTAGGGACACATGAAAACATGGGGGAAAGAAGAGGAAGATCAGAATAAGAGACATAATTTGAGGTAAGTGCTAACATTTACATGGGGGGAGGGGAAACAAATTTTGACTTTAATGTCACTTTAATGTTGCTCATTTGCCTTGTGGGAAACCAAAATCTATGAAACTTCTAGGATAGGTTTGGGAAGCTGACAACTTATGTTGTGCAACGTTTCAAAGCAATTGATTGATGTTTAGGCATTTTTTTTACACATTAAGCTACATTAAGCCATTTTCACAATAAATGTTTTAGGGTGTCCCCCTCATGAATGCTAACAGCTGGAGAGGCTCCCATCCTAACTGTAAACACCATCAACGCACCCAAGGTGGTCGTCTCTCCTACCTCTGTGTAAGCCTGGCCCAGCTCAGAATTGCCAGGTATTTCTCTTAACTCCCAGTGGCACAATGCAATGGGCAAACAAAGGAAGCTGAGCATGTGAAACAAGGAAGGGTGGCAGGTACAATAAGTGAATTTGTTGCTTTACCTTCATGAGCAAAACAGTAGTTTACTTTAAAGCATAACTGAATTTGTGCCCCCAGAAGTCTTGCAATAATTTGTAAGTATGCACATGGCAGACATGCAGTATCTCACAGAAGTGAGTACACCCCCTCACATTTTTGTAATTTTTTTATTATATCATTTTATGTGACGACACAGAAGAGATGACACTTTGCTACAATGTAAAGTAGTGAGTGTACAGCTTGTATATCAGTGTACATTTGCCGTCCCCTCAAAATAACTCAATGCACAGCCATTAATGTCTAAACCGCTGGCAACAAAAGTGAGTACACCCCTAAGCCCTGTACTCACTTCTGTGAGATACTGTACATTGTAGTACATTGTAGTGTGCCATACTCCAGTAATGTGATGGTTTAGCTCTAGTGTATGTGCATGGGAGTTACATTATCACATCACCCAGCTCTTAACCTCAGCATCTGTAAGATAATTGGCATGCATGGCAATCAGTGTACAATTAAACACATTTGTTAGCAGGATGTGAAACCATAAAACTGTGCTTGCTAACCGTTTTTTAAACATTTTTACATTTCATTCCACTTTAAGTTCTACCTCCTCTCCCCTCATTGATAGTGTATGTAAGGCTTATGCAAATATATATAAAAAAATATTTGACAAAATAAACAGAAAATGTAAAATTCGCCTTGCAGAGGCATAAGCGCTCCATTTAAAAAGGAAGTTGTATTGTGTATTTTAATGTGTTTATAATTGTGTCTGTTATTTTATGGTTGTATTGTATATAGAAATACCTTGATTGCACAAGACTGCCTACATTGCTAACTCCTAGAGAAATAAACCTGAAAGTGCATTTCTACAATATATGCTGCCAGCGGGATGAAATCACCCTTCTGCACTTTCTTTGTATCTCTTTTCAGTCTGTGGTAATTGTTTCTGGCTACAAGGTTGTGTGGCAATAAAAGCTCAGGTAATATTTGTGATGTACTGAATATTAAGACATTGTCTCTGCACCCCTTCACTTCTCCCAGCTAAAAAATAATCAGAAGGCTCACTTACTAAACAGAACGCCCGGTGCGATACAGTAATTCACATTTTATTCCTGTGAGGAAGAAAATACATTAATGGTATATTTGAGTTATAATGATGCCTCTTTCATTTTTAACACATCATTGCACAGATATTGAATCCATCCATTGCTGTAATAGACTTTGGATCCTTCGAGCTTTATTTTTTAATAAATAAATAGTAATGGTGGTGGAGGCACTTTGTACAATTGATATATAGTTAAGCATCTAGAATAGGCAGCTGTCTTAAAATTCAATTGATAATAGCTCTCTAGTGCTTTGTTTTTTTCCCATGGCGAATTACACTATTCATACTATTATTACAGTTTATTTTCTAGGGGCTTTTTGGAGGTAGAGAACTATGACGAAGATGTCTCTATTTCATGACTAAGATTCTTTGTGTTATTTCACAATTAACTGTGAGGTTTAGATACAAGCAATGGAGACTGGAAGCCAGCTCTCCTGTAGGCATTGTCCTGTAGGGCTGAATGCTCCATCTACTTATCTATGTAAGGAATTGAAGCTCCTTTAGCATATCTGTGTGGTCATCAGGTGTCAAATACAATTTCTACTGTAGGTATCATGCCAGTACCTAAGCAAAAGATGTGTGATGGCTTTTTCAACCTTTAGTCCCTTTCATACATATCCAGATTATTACTCTGGCTACAACTCTTCCCTGTCTTCTGGTTAGGGGTCTGTCTAAATACTACCTGCCCTTAGACTCTTGCCTGCAATTTGATACTTTGCTGCAAGTAAGTGACAGTTAATTATCTTAAGAACCAGAGGTCTTGCTGCACTCCTTACCGGAACATCCAAGAAACCCGTGCAGACGGGTGGATGCTTGTAGTGACCAAGGACGGCACCATGAATAACACAAATGAAGAAATAATGTCACCAGCACGCCATAGTAGTAATTAACCAGTTAACATCCGCGGTGTTAACCCCCTTCCCATCCAGGCCATTTTTCAGTATTCAGCGCTGTGGTACTTTGACTGACATTTATTCCGTCATGCAGCGCTGTACTGAAATTAATTTTATACCCTTTTTTCGGGACAGATAGAGCTTTCTTTTGGTGGTATTTATTCACCACTGGGGTTTTTATTTTTTTATATATTAAGGAAAAATTACCGAAATTAAAAAAAACAGTTTCCCCTATATTAACTGATAAAACATTTATTATTACCCAATTTTTTGGTAACATATAAAAGACGGGGTCACGTCGGGTAAAAAGACACCAAACATGTCAAGCCTTAAAATTGCGTGCGCGCGCGAAACCTCAAAAAAACGATAATACCCAAAATTGGTCATAGGCGACGCTTTAAAAGCTTTTACCGCGCATCAGTTCAGTGTTACCAGTGATTGATGGCCCTAAAATGACTGCTCTCACTGCGACGTTCGCGGCGATATGTAACGTGTGTAGCGCAATTGTCGTTTTTGCGCGCTGGGGCACCGGACGCGTATTTACTTATATTTATTTATTATTTATATATATATATTTTTGCACTTATTGTTATTGCTATTATATAGGGGGATAACATATAGTGTCATTCATCAGGCTCAGAATGACACTCTCTAGAAGGGGACCCCCTGAGGCCCCAAAAGCGCTTGCATTGAACGGCAATGTGTCATTAAATGAAGGAGCCTGATGAAGGGGTCCCACTGAGGCCCCGAAAGCACTTGCATTGAACGACAATGTGTCATTAAATGGACTATTGCTTAATTACTACTATGGCGTGCTGGTGACATTATTTCTTTATTACAGTTCATTATCTGTCACTAGTGGAATATAGAAAGGGACCATTACCTTGGAGAGTTAAAGAATAAAATATATACCTCCGCGCAGGGGTTCTCTGATGCAAATTAGGCACTCCTTATAAAATGCAGTTTAGGGGAACCCATGTACCACTGCTGTCTTTGTTATTCAGAGAGTGAATTTTTCAAAGATTAATTGTCTCTAGTCTCTACAATAAAATGTCCAATATCCCCATAGTTATTGTGCTAAGGAAAGGTAGCTTAATCCCCCTATAATACTAGAAATCAAGTCAAGCAGGTTACCCAGTGTACAGTAAAGAATGTGCCACATTAGGTAGATAGAACAGTATAGAACAGCAACACAAAGGTATTAACATTGATATGCTATCAATGTTAATGACTTTGTGGCATGCTTCCATGACTCAAGACAAAGGAGGAATGTATTAAACTTTAAAAACCATTTACACCCTTATGATGTATTACAGCCCACCTCTCTGATAACTATTGCGCGCGCGCACACACACACGCACACACACACACTTGCTACCTGAGGAAGGCTATTGATTGGTGCACTGCGGGGGAAGATGTGTCAGTCCGGGGAAGAGTCGGGCCACTGCTTTTTGTTAGAGAGCTGCTTTGTCTTAGAGCGCTGTAATAATAGCAGCATTCGATTCAAAAGTATTGATAGGTTCTCTGTGCATGTGACAGCTGGATAAACAGATTTTCTCCTAGGTCATGGAATCCACAAATGACCCACACACCCCGTGCAGCTCCTCCAAAGGATAGGGAACCTTAACTAGCTTAGCACCGAAGGTAACGTGAGGCGGCAAGTCAGCTGGCGGATCGGCGTCTTCTGTGCTCTATGTTATAAGGATCACTTCCCCTCCAGATTATAGGAGAATTATGCTCGTTTTACTTTCATCATTATTAAAAATTATTCTGCACACATTGAGGCGCTTTTGTGCTTATTTTGCATTTAAGTTGCATTACAGTAATAAATCATAAGGGTCCTTTATGTTGCTATATACTGTTTTAAAACAATGTGTATACTATAGGAATAAAAGCTTGAATCCACAGTAGCACAGATGTGCTTACTTTTGGGTAAAGTCGCTAATCCCGCTGATATAGGCTACTGTATATATAAAATAGAGGTCCTAAGCCTAAATCATATAGGGAAAGTGGACACACTAGGCTGCACTAAACCAGAACTCAAAACTATTTTTGTTGATAACATTGTTAAACACTTTAAAGTAATGATTCTTCTTGCCTTCATGCTCATTAGAAGTATATGATACAGTCACAGACAGCTATTGAGCATCCTATGAAAGGCTGCCTAGAGCAACATCACAGGTAGCTGAAAGCCATTGGTCAGGGACCACTGCCTGCTTTACTCATCTTATGCTTTAAAGCCTACAGCATGTTTTGACCTTGCCCCTATGTTTTGTCAGGTTACAAAATTTAAATATAGTGTCAATTAGTTCTGAACTAATTAATATTATTTAATAGGCATGCATAGAAATCCACCAAGACCTGTTGCTCTGGAGAGATGCAAAATGTGGGTGTTGGCAGAATACAAATTTATATTGAAAATCAAGATACTAAAATATAATATGGGAGCACAGTTTACTTGCTATTACACTGTATATAGTGATTAGAGTAAAAGTTTCAGGAAAAAATAAAAAATTATAATTATATATACAGTAGATTATAATTACACAAAATACAGCTTAGAGTTCTATACTGTGGTATATTGTCTAGGATTCCATGTGGTACTTAAAGGATAAGGGAGCCATTACTACAGGATTGGGGTTTTCTGGTAATTGTTCAACATAAAAGAGCTCCCTTCTTTACTGTATTAAAGTAAAAAAAATAAGGAGGCACTTGAAATAATGCCAGGGCACCCCCCTAACCCCTGTACATAGTCCTATATAAGAACCATCAATGTTAATTTCTGTGCGGACAGTTTGACTGGAACTTGTTATCTGACAACCTTCCAATGTCTATGGCAGCACAGAGCTGCATGAACTTGTGCAAGTTCATCTTTCAAAATTTATGATATCAGCCCCTGTTTCTTCCTTCAAAATATATTTAAGGCTTTTCCTCCCTTAGAGCCAAATGCATCCACAATTCCCACATGGACTGCTTTTTCATAGAACAGAGAAGAAAGATGTTGCATCACAAACCATGGACAACAATAAACCATGTCAAGGACAAGAAATCTTTTTACAGCTTCATTACAATTGAATTAACAAAACATGCATGTTACAAAGTGGCAGTATGAGCACACGTATCTTGTAGCTGGCAATCCTTGTTAAAGTGGACCTTTACCTATAGTGTTAAAATAACAACAAATACACCTTTAGAAATGTTTAGTAATGACAATCTACAAACACACACTTCTAGATAATTGCAGGCTTTGTATTCTTTGCATACCTTATTTCTCTTGTCTTTCCCAGTCTTCTCACAGTGGCCATGTTAACTAAGGGCAGATTACTAGCTCTGAATTTACTTCCTTGAACTCTGGCACGTGTGGCTAATCATGTGACCAGGACATGTGACCATGCACATCATCTCAGGGGAGGAAAATGCCTTTCCCTGACATCTCATGAGATTACAGATGAGATTACCCAGTAATGCTCTGCTGATGTAACCTTCCCAGGATGCAACGCTTGGGCACATTACATCATTTGTGTCAGAACTAAACCAGGAAGTAGATGAACTTTATTTGTAAGTAAATGAAAAACAAGTTTGTTTAACTAATGTATATAAGATGATTTTATATCAGCATGCAGAGCTGCATGCTGATGTGATTTTTAGTGAAAGGGGATAAAGGTCCACTTTAAGGGTGTACAAATTCTGTATCGCAAAGTTCCTCATTGTCTCATTGCCTGTAAAATATGTATGGAAAATAATTCTCTGGTACTCAGCATTCTGTTTCCGAAAACATTTTAGGATTGTGTAAAGCTGACTAATTAGTCTGTATTCCATATGATTAAAGATGATCAACCTTCAAGGGTCCCAGCAGGGCACCGGTGATAAAAGTTCAAGGACCCTTACGATACTTGAAAAATCTTATTACCACAGGAGAGCAGAGTGATGAGTATGATTCCAAAAGAAGAACTACTGAGTTCTACTGTGACAGATACAATTACCATCCTATCTACTTCTTCCTCAGCTAAATGGCACTCTAATTACATAAAACAACCAATTTCGTTCATTAGAGTTTAATTAAGTTCATCTGAAACCCAAGATAATGATATTATTGTAACCGAGGCATGCTTAAAATAAGACATAATTTAACTTAGTTTTCCATCAACAAAAATAAGAGTTAGTCTATAATCAACTAAGATGTGAAATCTTTAGTAATTTGGCACAACACTCTAGAACTATCAGCACGGTAAAGGAAGTTTTTGTTGAGCTTTTATTGGAAAGGCTTATAAGTATTTAGCCTATACTTGTAGACAAATGTCTTGTGAAGGACTGGAAACCATTAGTTGTTATGAACAGATAAGGAAGGTAGTAAGATATAAAATGCAAAAAAGTATAATGTTTGTGTTCGACAAAAGCAGTGTGAAATGATTGCAAAACAAAACGTTAAATGCAATAGCAAACTCCCTGTCCTAGGATGACAATGCTCACTCGTAGCACTGTATCTGTGGAGGAGCAATGTTGACACCCTAGACTGCTCTCCTAGTGTGAACTACAAACACCTCCGCTTCTTCATTTATTTTCATTACACAGAGGGACATTGCACAATAGTTCACAAACAATAAATGGGAAAGCTGATACTATTATTTCAGATGTTCAGTCCACAGGAAGTTACAAGAGCAGAAGATTTTTGGCAGGTTCAACCGGTATTTCATCATGTTAATGCATAAATCATTCCTTGGTGATCATTTACTCACAGTTTAGGTTTAAATTGTAGCAATAACAGGGTTTTAGTTACCCTGGGTGCTAAAGTTTGTTGAAGTTCATGCATGTACTTAGTTGTTATGTTCTTGGGAAATTGTTGAACAATCATTTATATGATCCAGTGATTTTGTTTTACAAAATCCAATAAATAAATTATAAAAAAGAAGGAATAGTACAGACTCCTTAGAAAATGAATAAAAAGCTCAGAGAATGGGAATCTCAGACTTAAGGGTAAAGTAATCATCTACTATCCAAAGAGCAGCAAAGTAGCGTAATGGTTAGCACTTCTACCTTGTAGAACTGGGGTCCCTGGTTTGTGTCCCGGTCAGGACACTATCTGCAAGGAGTTTGCATGATGTTTCCCTCTGTGCTTGTGTGCGTTTCCTCCGAGTACTCCAGTTTTCTCCCACACTCCAAAGACATGCTGGAAGGTTAATTGGCTCCTCTGCCTAAATTGGTCCTGTATGTATGCATGGGAGATAGGGACCTTAGATTGTAAGCTCCTTGAGGGCAGGGACTGATGTAAATGTTCAACTATGTAAAGCACTCTGTAAATTGTCGGCACTATATGAATACCTGTAATAAGTAAACCTAAACCCAATCACTAAAAATTTATCTCATCTATAATATGTTAATATCGTTGTTTGAATATGCAGCTTGCATTAAGAATATCTGGTGACCCTACAATGAATGGCCTTGTTCAAGTTCTTCAGATGACAATTGTCTCGCAAAAAATATGGCAATTGCTTATTATATACATTGCTTTAGCAAACTACTTGATATAGTGTAGTTAGGGCCAAGATCTATTAGAAGAGCACTAATGGAATCCATGGGGTTGATGTATTGCAGGCAAATAGGTTGTTCTCTTTGCAAGGGAAATTTTCATTAGTTTAGTGAATGTAGAGAAAGTTCACTTTGCAAAAAATACCCAATCATGTGCAAGAAAAATAAAATAAACAGGATTTTTGCTTGCACATGATTGGATGATGGAATTTAGCAGAGCTTCACCACAATAACTAAGCTAAGGAAAATTCCATTGCAAAGTGAAAATTCCATAACAAAGTGAATGGCCTATTTGGTTTGAGTAAATCTACCCCTAAAAGTGTCTGTCCCAATGCTCACTGTGCCGGTACCTTCCACCACTATCATTTTCAGGTTGGTTGTTGTCCATTATTACTTGCGTGAAAGCTATTTACTCTAATGCCTTTTTAAGCTTTACCTTTTATGTGCATTTTCTGCTTTGCATCATACAGTTTAAACTTAGCAGCCAAATGGAGCTGGCCAAGTCAAGATTTTTAAATATCACATAACACCATTCTAGTTTTATTGGTATGTTTACTTTGTAATAAATATGTTTTAGGATTTAATGAAAGCTTGAAAGGGACAAGAACGCATAAAAAAACTTTTGAAAATCCATCTTAAGCAACATATTGACCTGTTCTTTTGACTACAAAAAAAGTACTTTGTATTTTTGCAAATATGTCATTGGCTATAGAGTGGCGGAGATGAAACATTTTATTGTCAATCGAGTAGTAAGTACAACAATTTCACATTGCAGTTTGCTGTCAACACAATCACATCAGCATTGTAGCTGTCCCCAGAAGCCATGATTACAATGATACAGTGATACATTTCAAAAGACTGGTAGGCCCTTCATGGAAGTTATTGTTACTTAATAGTTATGCGATGCCTCTGATTGCTGTCTCTTGACATGTTAATGTCTGTCTATTTTCATCCTCCCTTTGTATTTCAATTATTTGTTGTGCAACTCCTTTGTAGGCTTTAAGTGGGTGTTTTGCCATTTACAGTGACTTGTGTTTTGTTCGAACAACATGAAGGCTTATTAACTCTTGAAGGATGGGAAGTTTTTGTCAGCAGGCTTGACTAAATTTTGAAATATCTTTTTATTTGGAAAATGATTAAACAGAGGTACACACATCAAGAAAACCTTTTTGTATATTACAAATTACTTATGTTTGATATTGGCCTATAAAATATAAAATTTAAGCCATTCCATCTACAACAAAATGCAATTAAAACTTCAACGTTTTTTTTTTCCTTGACTATATAATTGAGCTACATAGCTTAGGCATTTTGTTGTTCCTTTAAAGAAACTGGTACAGTGTTGTACCCTATATCCAGTAGCTACAGCTCAGCTTCTCCTGAGAATAGTGAATTGCTGAAAAATTTTGTTTTGCTGGATGCTATGATTTATCATACTCTGCCTGTCCAAAAAAAGTCACTCTAATTTTTCGTTGGACCACCTTTAGCTTTGATTATGGCACGCGATTGCCATGGCATAATTTCGATAAGCTTATTCAATGTCACAACATTTATTTCCATCAAGATCTTGTCCCAAAGATTCTCAATGGGTTTGGGTCTAGACTCTGTGGTGACCAATCCATGTGTGTAAATGATGTCTCATGCTCCCTGAACCACTCTTTCCCAATTTGAACACAATGAATCCTGACATTGTCATCTTGGAATATGCCTGTGCCCTCAGGGAAGAAAAAAATAATTGATGAAAAAACCTGGTCATTCAGTATTTTCAGGTGGGCAACTAACCTCATTGTTTTGGGCACATAACATTGCTGAACCAAGACTAATTATCCAATAGAAGGCTCTGGCCTATTTGCTTAACTAAGTCCAGGTGGTGACTTTTATTTTTGGACAGGTGGTGTATTTAAGATAAACTCTAGTCAGCCCATAAAATAGCAGTATTTTGTGTCCCTTCTCCCTTACAACAATATTTACATGCTCATTTCTACTGGGTGAGGTTTAAAGTAGATGAATGTTTACTCTATTTCTCAATTTCCCAACAACTGGCACTCTTCTTTTTTTTCCGGTATGTGGGCAGACCCTCAACATCCTCCAGTAATAAAGAAGCTCCATAGATCAAACAATGTCTACTGACAATGTTATTTTAGCTGGCTCTGTTTGCTAATTCTGACTTCTCATTTTTCTACTGTCCTTCGACTGATTGTGGTGAATGCATAAGATACAATTATTTTACAGTTTACCATTGAGTACAGTTGTCATAGGTTCAACTGCTTTTTAATTTATCCTTTAATTTTATGGCAGTACAAATGCAATAAAGCAGTGCTGTCAAACTTGGCCCTTAAGAATTATGTAACAGGTTTATGCTGGCTTCTATTAGGCAGGGTTTGGTTCAGTGAACAATTTCATTTTTGTGCATCAAAATATTAACCTGTATGTAGGGCTGAAAAATCTTAAAATAGGAAAACAGAACCTATTGACATTACAAAGTCATCAACAATTTTATTTTAATTATAAATCACAAAACTACAAACAAACCAAGACATAAAAAAATAAGAACACACAAACAAAAGAACACAAATAAGGCAGTGGAATGCACTGCCAGAAGCTGCAGCAGCTACCTTTTCCAACTCAGAGGGTGCCTTTACTAAAGAGATGAATATACATACAGAGGGTTAAAGTGCAAGTATACACAAAAACTAAAAAAATATATTGGTGGCCTTTAATCCCTTCATAGCATATAATGTTTTGTGTTTTCTGCAGCTATGTAACAACAAAAACCTGTTAATCCTACCAGTTTCTGAATTTGGCATTGTGGCTTCTATTAGTATCATTTTTGTTGTTGACTTTGCCTACACATCTAAGTTTACATTTGGGAAAGTTAGTGTTAGGGTTGGAGTTACAGGTTAATGCTAGGGTTCGTGTGTAGGGAGCCTATGGTAGGGCATCCCTCTCAGTAGTGCCAAGCTCCTAAAAGTGAAAGCTAATGTAGTACCATTAAGTTAATAGCTAACTCATACTGAAGTTGTATTTGTCCTAACATCTTTGAGTGAATGATTTAAAGCATTTCATCCTGGCCAGAGTCTAAATTCGACCACGTTTCCACCTAAACTGTAGAAAATAATAGCATATGAGCTAACCAGTCTTCCAGATGTTTTGACCAATTAAGAATTTACCATCACTTTAGAAATTATTTCCTTCTCATTTTGCCTCAGAGTGAGCTGATCTGCTTATCATACAACTTACTTAACTCTCTAACTGCTGCACTTGGTCGGTGCTTCAGTATTTAAAAAAAAATATTTTTCCTGATAAATTAACAGGCTTCTGTTCTTCTAAGACAGATTTTACAATCCTATGCAAGTCTATGTGAATGCAAAACGCTCTAGAATCAGGTCAAATTAAGGTCAGAAGGAGGTCAACTGCAGTTCAAATGCATCTCTCAATTAATTTTGCATGATCTCAGAAGCGTCTCATTTTGATGTCAAGCTAAAGCCATTGACACAAGCCCTTATGCAAAAAAACATGTCACTGACAAAAGCACACTCTAGTTTAACCTGTACAAAAATGAATGATTATTCACATGTACTTTGTATAACATGATGCCTAGACCAGAGTTCATCTATATATAGAGTTATTTATATACCATGCTGTATTTACCTGATATGTTTTTTCATCCATTTTTTTATATATATAAATATCTTAGAAATGTTCCTCTAAAAGTAACAGTATATAGAAACATGTATTAGTTCATTTGTCAGTCAATGGAGTATATTATGTGTAGAAAGCACACAAATAGTTAACTCTATTTTAATGTCAAAAAAGGTGTAATGCAATATTTCTATGTTTCTGCTCCTTTTATCTGTTATAATCCATTCACACCTCTCTATTGATATTAGCTGTTGTGACTGAGGTTGACATTTTTACCGGTTTAGTTGCCAGTAAAATTTTATTCTTCCTTCCGGACACAGCAGCAGGTAAACAAAAGACCCAGCACCTTCACTTCACACCTTAATATGGAAGCAAAGTGATCCAGATGGACAAGCTCTGCACATGAACACACCGCATGATACAAGCTGGCAGTCCTGTGTACTTTCTAAAAGAGCAGTAGTGCTGATATTTATGGCAGAAAAAAAATATTAAAATCTATCTGACTACTACTAATGCAGAGGTGTATTGAAAAATATATTAAAGGAGAGAACAGGTGGTAACAGTATTCATGCATTAAGAATAATCTTCAAGGCCTATTCACAGTGTTGCTAACTGCATGGGTTCCGTGTCTTTAGCACATGCTATCGCACAGTGATTGGAATGGCACCAGAACACACCTCCTGGTGAGTATGTATTGCAGTGGTGCACAAAGTGCAGCACCACAATACTGTGTGCTGTGTTGCCATGATGTGAAAAAAAGCAATACATGCATTACTTTTTCACCACAAAGTATTGCCATACCACTTGTTGTGTGGTGCGTTGGGGTGCCATTGAAATGGCTGACAGAGCAGTGCACCAGCCCATGGTTCATTTACTTGAACAGGCACAGCAGCTGCATCTGAATGGACACACCTGGGATTCCTGCAGCTAGGATCCATATGTTCTTGCCCCAGGAATCCCCAGCCGCAGCCTAAAGCCACGTGTAAATGGGGCCTTATGGTTTGCATTTTAAACTTTTACTATCTACTTTTGAACTGACAAATTCCCTGATTCACATGGCTGCTAGAAAGGCCACTGCACGAAACCAAATGTAAAGAGAAAAGCCAACCCAGAAAATATCCATTTCAACACAGATATAGATACCTCCTACACAAAATGATGCCAAACACATTACAGTAACAATGTCTTCTTGTCCTCCATCGATGGGCACCCTCAGACCTTACTAAACCAGGTCAAGCAACTTACTCACCATACCTGTGACTCAGCTGCCCAAGTGACTGCACTTACAGGCCACCAAATAAGTCCAGACAGGACTGCAATGCAATCCCCCCATAGCTTCTGTGGACAAGGCATTCCTTGCAGCTCCACAGCCAAAGCCAATACCCGAAACATGTGCCACTGAAACCAAGACAAAGGGGTTGATTTACTAACCTTATAAGCACACCACAAACATGTATACACCTCTGTAGTGTGTTCCCTCCCAGCATGATCTATGGGTGGAATCTAAACACCTTTGTAGTGTGTACACACTGTGTGTTGTGCAAAGCCCTGAAGGAATTCCAAGGTGATGTTGGGTAAATTAGCTCTATGTTGTGTTGCTTGCGTTGATGAATGCAAGGAATGTAAATGCATGAGCTAACCATTTTTGTCTAAACTGTGAAGCTGCATTATATATGCATCATGTGCATGATTTTTCCATATATGGCATTAGTGGAAACATGCTTATAGAGACTTTTTGGTTGATAAATACGCTTTGCTGTGTAAAAATCACACGCACCTGGTGCGTGCGTGTGTTTAGGTTAGTAAATCACCCCCAAAGAATCAGCCACAGTGTTATGGACTGTGTAAATAAAAGTATTTAAGACTAAGTCCAAATCGTAACAATAAAAACGCATACATATGTTAGCAAAAAACAAACCCCACAACTTGACTGACAAGACAATGGGGAAAAGTTCCAACAAAACCAAGTTGTTTAAGAATCCAGCTTCCTCAGATTTTGAAGGCTATGGTCCTGCATTTCAAGTGAGCAAATGTTTCATGGGGCTCTGAACCACATTACCTTGGTCTCCGTCACCAGGCCACAATCCAAAAGCTCTTCAGAAGTTTGGCAACCTGAGAATTGCCCTGCCCTGCTCCTCCCATCAGAATTGTCTTTGTCTTTTTTGCTCTGGGCCCATCTTTACAGATACAAAAAATAATGTCAATATGTAGTAAAACAGATTATATTCTAGATGCTATGTTAACCCAGTCAGAAGTAGATTTCCCTTTTTTTATGGGTATGTAAACACAGACACTTCTGGTCTGTTAAAAATACCATTAATAGCATTTTGTAAAAAAAAAAAAAAAAAAAAAAAAAAAGTTGATCTTGCCAGAAATCTAGTGAGCACTTCCTGTGCTCCCTGCCTCTGCTGAATATTATCAAATTGCATTGTTTCAGGGTAGCTCTGTGTACTACAGCATACATCCCCCTATGTTATTGGGTAGTGAAGTGGGGGAGGTGTTCTGTAATCCTAACATACATCCATTCCTAGGGTTACAATGCTGCTCCTCTACAGATAAAGTACAGTCACTAAGCACTGTCCCCTTTAGACAGAAAGTGTGTTAAGCTGGTCAGGTATTGTTGTGAGCCACATGTACTCCATACAGCATTACGACCTTCCAGAATGATAGTGGTGCTCGTACTAATTACATAGATGGCGCCGTGTGAAACTTTCCTTTTGAACGGAAAGTCACCAGCACAAATGGAATAGAATCATAAATCCTGGATCTGTTTATTAGATCAACGTCACATTATCCATGTGAAGCTGATGTTTGTCACTATGTAGCTTTGAAGGAGGGACCCTGAATGGCCCAGAAATATCGGCTTCTCATGACTAATGTGACGTTGATCTAATAAATAAATCCAGAATGCATGATTCTATTCTGTGTGTGCTAGTGACTTTCTGTTCTAACTGTTAAGCTGGTCATACATGTCTCAAATTTTGTCTGATTCTGAAAAGGCTGTGAAAGGAGTCCCAGCACAGTACTGTGTTAGAACTCCTGTATTGGAGGTGACAGGGTCAATAAAGAGAACCTGTCACCTCCAAATGCTATCACACAGGGGCTTGTTAGTTCCTGTGTGATAGCAATAAAGTTAAGTGAAATCTTTTAAAAAAAAGAAATAATAATTAAAGGAAAAAAATAAAAAGGTGATTAAAAAGTAAAAAATAAGAAA
>NW_017306986.1:381533-405536 GCF_000935625.1 Nanorana parkeri
AAATGGGGGTGGGGATTAAAAACTGAGTAGTGCACTGAAGAACACATAGAAAGTCACAATAAGGGGAAGTATTATCGGCATTAGTAAGGAGGGGGGTAGTGTGAGGGTTTATTGAATTTTATGTTGTTAGTTGTTGGGGGTTTTTTTGTCTCTCTCTCTCTTCCATTCTTCTCTCTCTCTCTCTCTCTCTCTCTCTCATCCATTCTTCTCTCTCTCTCTTCCATTCTTCTCTCTCTCTCTCTTCCATTCTTCTCTCTCTCTCTTCCATTCTTCTCTCTCTCTCTTCCATTCTTCTCTCTCTCTCTTCCATTCTTCTCTCTCTCTCTTCCATTCTTCTCTCTCTCTCTTCCATTCTTCTCTCTCTCTCTCTTCCATTCTTCTCTCTCTTCCATTCTTCTCTCTCTCTCTCTTCCATTCTTCTCTCTCTTCCATTCTTCTCTCTCTCTCTCTTCCATTCTTCTCTCTCTCTCTTCCATTCTTCTCTCTCTCTCTTCCTTTATCTTCTTCCTTCTTACCCTCTTTTGTCTTTTTCTGGGTTTTTTAATATACTAATAAGTAGCTTTCTCTCCTGGGTTGGTCTTTGGAAGGGCCATCACATATCCCCTTTATAGGCAATGAGCCCCAGCAGGCACCTTCCTAGGGGGGATGCTGAGGTTCAAGGGTCGGGATTTTTTTCTGATAAGCCTAAAGGGGATAACTGTTTGTTTGGAATTCTTTTTTTTTGTTGCTTTGTTTTTGTTTGTTTTTGTGGATTGTTTTTTTGTCTGTTTTTTTTCTTTGTATTGTCTTGTTTGGTTCCTTTTTCCTTTTTTTTCCTTCTTTCTTAGCTTCTTTTTTGAGTCCGCAGGGGTGGTCCACCCTACATTCCTCTATCATTCAACATCTGGAAACCTGCTCATTTTGGGGAGTGGTGAGTTATACCTGTGCTGCCTTATTTCGTGCTTTGACCTTAAACTGGGGTCATGATGACTACACATAGACCATTGATATTTGCTTCCCATAATGTTCGGGGTCTGAACTCTCGAGCAAAGAGAAAAATGGCATTTCAATATTACCACTCTCAGCGAGTGGGCCTTCTCTTCCTTCAGGAAACTCACTTCCCGATTTCCTATCAACCTGCATTTCTTAACAAATACTACCCTCAGTTTTTTCTGGGCAATGCCTCCGACAAGACTAGAGGGTTTGCCATTTGCTTTGCTAAAAATGTTTCATTTCGCTCGTTGCTGGAGATAAGAGATCCCGAGGGGCGATATTTATTATTGAAAGGGCATTTAAATGACACCTTAGTTACACTCTTGTCCTATTATGCCCCCAATAATTCACTTCTATGCTACAAACCTTACTACCACATTTAGAAGGCGCAGTGATCTGTGCAGGAGATTCTAATCCTGCCCTGGACAGTAGCTTGGACAGGACTCATACTGGAGTATATAGATCTAGACGCCCCCAGAAAGCTGGTACGCGCCTTGCAAAACTGTTGTACTCCCATTCTCTAATAGACATATGGAGGGAAATGAACCCTGCGGTGAAAGACTACACATACTTTTCATTAGCACATCATAGTTATGCTAGGATAGATCACTTCTTTGTCTCCGCTTCTCTTGTGCCTCTGGTTGCTTCCCCCACTATTAGGGAGACGGCATGGTCTCCCTAATCACTACTCACTACTCACTACACTATCACTTGCTGTTAAACTATTTTTGCTGGTTCTTGAACGAATCTCTATTGGGGATGCGGTTGTACAAGGTGAGGTCCAATCCCATTTGGAATCCTATTTTGCTATTAATGCCACTCCTGTACTATTGTATGGGCGGCCCGTAATGCGACAATTCGAGGCTGATTCATTAAATTGGCTACCAGAATAAAGAGGAGTGCAACCAGATGCATAAATGAACTGGACACGGAACTTCAACGTTTATCTCGGGCTCATAAGCAGACTCCGTCATTAGATCTCTTGAAATCCCTGGATAAAACTAGATTAGAATTTAACTTGTTACTAACTAATAAAGCGGAAAAAAGTCATTGATGGTCAGATAATAAATATTATGTCCATAAAGACAAAATTGGTACCCTTTTAGCAACTAAACTATCCCCTAAACCTAGAGTTTACAAGTTCCCTAAAATTCTATGTACCTCTGGCGCATACTCACTACATGCAACAACTGTTCTTCAGGAGTTTCACTTGTTTTTCATTAAACTCTATCAGGATAGTAATCTCGTTTCATCCAATTCATTGAGATAATTTCTCAGTGATGTTCACCTTCCATCCTTGTCACTTGACCATTCCATATATCAATATGGATGCACCCATCTCGGCACTGGAAATTAAACAAGCTATCAAGCAGGCAAAATTGTCATCTGCTCCATCTTATATTATAAGAAGTTTTCGGATGTTTTGGTGCCTCACTTGGAGAAATTCTTTAATGAAGTGAGACGGGGGAGTCCCTTACACACAGATTTAAATAGGGCGTATCTTACAGTTCTTCCTAAACCCAAATGTCCAACTATAGACCGATCTATTAGGGGTAGGCAAGGCCCCGATCAAATTAGAAGGGTCATTAATATTATAACTTTGTTGCAGTCAGGGTGGGATGGAGGGCAATCAAAATCTGGGCTTCTGTTGTCCATTGACTTACAAAAGTCCTTTGATTCAGTGTCTTGCAATACCTTCTTCAGCTGCTTGAGAGATGGGGTTTTGGCCCTCTCTTTCTGAGCACGTTGCGGGCCTTATATACCACCCCGTCAGCACAAATTAGGCTACAGGGCCACATCTCTGATTCCATAGCTATCTCGAAAGGCACACGTCCAGGTTGTCCACTTTCCCCACTGCGTTTTGCATTGGCGATAGAGCCAATTGCGATCCGTGCTAATGTTAATATTAGGCTAGTGGGCTGTGGTAGGCAGGAGCATAGGTGTGCTTTATTTGCGGATGACTTGCTCTTGTTTGTCACTTAACCCTTGACCACACTTCCTAATGTCCTGTCATTGTTGACTCAATTTGCTGGGGTATCTGGATTGCGGGTCAATGCATCATAATCATTGGCTCTTAATATCAATATGCCCCAGGAATTGTGGTCTCGGTTCCCGGAACATTTTTATTTTACCCGGTCCACGGAGGCTTTGCAATATCTAGGGATTAAACTTACACCTGTTTTTTTATAACTATATAAAAAAAATTATATACCCCTGTTTCACCAACTCTGGGAGGATATGTCTCAATGGGACTCCTGTAATTTGTCATGGCTGGGTTGCATTCATGCACTCAAAATGACGTTGCTCCCCAAGATCCTATATTACTTTCGGGCCCTACCCATAGCTATACATAAGCCAGACCTTTTGAAATTCCAATCCTTAATTATTAAATTTGTTTGGCATGGAAAACATCCTAGAATCTCGAAAACTGTACTGCATCGTTCCAAATGGACAGGGGGTTTGGGTGTTCCCAATCTCTTGCAATACTATAAGGCAGTGCGGGTGGCTCAGCTCTCCTCTGTGTACACATCAGATTAGATCCTAATGGAATCTCTCTCTGCCTCGGGTACACCAATTGATGCCTTGAAGTGGATGTCCCTGAGGCAGAGGCCAGTCATTCTGGCCCTGGCCTTGTCTTGTTCTGTGATGGTATGGGACTCATTCCGATGGAGAGGTGTGTTGGTGTCACCTCATACTCCTCTGGTTCCAGTCTTCCATAATCCTATGTATCGATGTATCACATATGGTGGGAATGCCCTAGATTGAGACACTTTTGGAACCGGCTTTATGCTCTAATATTTAGGGCCTGTTCACATGAGTTTCAGGTCCTGATTAGGTGCGGATCTGCAGACGCGGTGCTATGTGTTTTGCCACGTTTTTTGCCGTGTTTTTGATGCGTTCCAGTTAAAAAAAAAAAAGTTGGGCTGTCAGTATGTTGGCTGCAGTGCAGTGCGTTTTTTACGCGTTTTGCGTTTTCGGACCGTTACCTGACCGTACAAAATGTGACATGCAGTATTTTTCTGTCGTAACCTGAACGGACTGCGCACGTGAGAACTGTAGCCCATAAAACACATAGGGATACATTGGGATGCATTTTTAGTGCAGGACCGTACGGATCAGGTCTGCACAGAAAAAGGTTGTTGTGTGAACAAGCCCTTAGGGTTACTGGGGTGAGGATCCCACGAGATCCCCAATATGTGTTGCTGAATGGCCCGATTCCAGGACTGTCTAAAGCTTTGGATAAATTAATTACTTTTTTTTTGTTGGCAGCCAAAAAAACCATAGCTAGGGCTTGGAAATTGCCAACAATTCAATTCCACTTGGTCAAACAAAAAATGTTGTGGATCATGGTCCATGAGAAACTTCACAGCATCCTCCAAGATACTGAAAAATTATTTGAATTGACCTGGACCCCCTGGATGTTATATACATGGGTGTCGGAAACCAGGTAACTTCCATTGTACAATTGTTCTGGTTTAAGTAGAGGTTGAGCTATCTGGTCGGGGACGGATCTACTCTTTTTGGACTCTTAAGCTGTTCTGTTTCTTTTAGTGTCTTTTTTCCTTTTCTTCTTTTTTTTGTCTGTTTTTCCTTTCTTTAGGTTCACACACGTGAGCTGTTTACTACATTGATGTTGGACGTAAAGCCTTCTATGTATATAGATATGGAGGAGGTCATACCAAATGTTTTCTTCAGACACAGGTGGATCCCTATGCCTGATATTCCTCTCAGATTGTTTTGTTTTTGTTGATGGGGGATAATTTAGCAAGAGTAGGTGGATAGATATGTTCTGTATCACAGAACTATTGTCAGTGATACCGGCACAGGTGACCTCACACCTCCTCAGGTACCCACACAGGCAGACCAAACACGTGTGACCACACGGACAAGGCAAGTATGTTACACGGACCAGGCAAGGATGTTAGATTTGTATAGTTTGTTTAATATACAACTCAGACGAATAGCAACAACCAACAACAAGGCTCAGGACAGCAAACAAAAGACACATGAAACAGGACTTCAAACAGGGTTCAGGACTCACAGGTAACAAGGTTCAGAACAGGATTCAGGACTCACAGGTAACAAGGTTCAAAACAGGATTCAGGACTTACAGGTAACAAGGTTCAAAACAGGATTCAGGACTCACAGGTAAACAAGGTTCAAAACAGGATTCTGGGTTCAGGACAAACAGGAAACAGGAAACAACACTGAGCCATCGTCCTGACTGCAGGGAGGGTTTAAATACCCTCCCAGGAAGCACCAGGTGATGGCTAAGTGCTGGGAGACACCCGCAGGTGAGCACTGGAACTGCAGGGCTAGCTCCAGCGCCACCTGGAGGTGCTCTGGATCCTAACAACTATTATGCAAAGTGTGTATGGTTTCTAGTGATCTTCTCTTACTACCTGGCTATGCTTATGTGGAAGACTCTGTGATGCAATTGTATGCTATACTGTTTGTGCATCATGTGCTATCTTATTGTTTTATTCTATCTTAAAAATGTAATAATAAAATACTTTGAAAGTTTAAAAAGTAAAAAAATAAAATAAAAATAAAAGTGATAAAAAAGTAGAAAGTAAATAAAACTAACCCTGCTGCCCCTGCCATCTGACATTTATGGGGGCGGGGTGGCGGGGGGCAGGGCGCATTGCGGAACCTGGCCTTGGTGCAGCAGGGAGAGTAAATCCGGCCCTGGGTATACAGTATGATGGAACAAATATGTTTAGATTTAGTTTTGGGTAAAGAATAGACATGTGCGATTCAGTTCGTTCCGAAATTCGTTTCGGACGAATTTTCGGAAATTCGGAGATTTGGATCCATCCGAATTCCGTCTAAGACGAATGTAAACGAATCCGAAATTCCCCGTTTTCCCAAAATTCGTTATTGCAGCAAAATGACATTAGGAAAAAAAAATGACAACATTTTCCCTCAAGGTTGCGGGTTCTAATCCAGGGCAGGGAGAGTAATGGAAAGGTTTTTTTTTTCAATTTTGGACTATACCTTTAATAAAAAAAAATTTTTTAAATGGCTCCATCGATGTAATCCAGAGTCAATCAGGATGCAGGACCCCCGCCCACCCGCCGAAATTTTAAAAAGTCCCGCCGCAGACGACCACCCGAACACGACGAAAACTAGTCGCAAAAATTACATTCAGTCAGAATGTCAACAGATGGGCAGAGCGAGCCATGATGTCACAGCTCGCTCCGCCCATTTGACATTCTCAGCTGTCAAATGCTACATATTGCATTCATATATATAGAGTCCTGGCTTGCCATTGTTAAGGCCGTGGGTTCTAACCCAGGGCAGGGAGAGTAATGGAAGGTTTTTTTTTTTCTTTGCTTTTGAATTGGCATTCTCCTAACATTCCTACCAGACCTAAAGGGTCTGGTATGAATTGGGGGGAACCTCAGGCTTTTTTTTTTTTCATCTTCTGCAGACTAAAAAAAAACAAAAACAAACAAAAAAATTAATTTTTTCCCCCCCTAATGTCATTTTGCTGCAACGAAATTCGTCCATAAACGAATTTCGGCAGGACTACCGCTAACAAATTTGGTCCAAAAAACGAAACTAAACAATTTTTTTTTCAAAACTAAACTAAACGAATTTTTTTTGTTTTGTTTCAAAACAAAACTAAACAATTTTTTTGCTGGTACACATGTCTAGTAAATAATATACCTACTGTTGAGCAAAGATGGTCCTATGGTGCTTGGTTAGTTTATAAATTGTAAACTATAGAAAGATGCCATATATCGACAAGTTACAATGGATAGTAGCGAGCCAAGATGGCAGGAAACAATAAGGTCACTATTTACGCTTTTTCTTACTTCCACTTTTGCAGTGCTCTAGTAGGGGGAAAAAAAAGAATAAGGACATTATAAACAGCGACAGAGAGGCTAGAATTGCTGTCTTCTTTCTGCATGGCTGAAAATGCTAAGTAGCAAAGGTCTGTGCTGCATTCTGCACAGATAGCAAATGATAAGTGGCAGGCATCCAGCTTATCAGTCAAACTGCTGCTAGTGTTTTTAAACATACCATGCAACTCCTCCTGAGTTCAATTAGAAGTACATTACAATTGTCACAGCTAAGCAACTTTTAGAGACGATAGGGACTTTAAGTGATTTCATGGTACAAAAAAGCAGCCAATATAACACAAAGAAATTAAAACTACAATTGTGGCGTCAGGGGAAAAAAAAGATTCAGCAGTCCGGTCATTCAGCTATTAACTTTGCCGGGGGCTTACAAAATATTTGCTTTAGTCTGACTGAGGACACTGTTTGTTCATGAAAAAAAAAATCTAATTTAACATATATCTTCAGCCTCACATACATAAGCTTGTACCTCAACCATATTTAATATGGGATGAATTTATGCAATGCCTTTTGCTGAAGCTCTGTATATCTATGAAATTAGTTTGGAACATATTCCTAATTGTAAGATATTTTTTTTCTCCTAAATTAAACAAATGATACTGCATGAAAAATCCAAATCACATCCAAAACCGGTACTGATTTGGAAAGGAGCTGGCAGTCGTTACAAGCTCTGTTCTACTTCATTTTGATGATTGGGTCTAGCAGAGACATACACTGAGCACCACAGTTCCCATGTAGTTTTGGGTCTGAGAGTGGTAGAGCCACTTCATTCTCACATTGCAAAATTGGTACTGGCTGCAGACATTAGTGAAGTGCAACACTAGTAGAAAGAAGACCAATTATCATGTATCCAAATACATATTCCATTCAAAACATCTGTATGTAAAGTAACCGCAGTTACTCCCAACATACCTCCCAACTTTCTGAGATGAGAAAAATGGACACCTTCCAGCACAATATATTTAGGCAATGAGCACATCCCTGCCATGCCCCCAGGTCGGTGGGCCGCTAGGAATTTATATGCCAAAAATGATTGGTTACACCCAGAATTGTTTGTTTTTTACCATTACTTTTGCTTTATACTGGCTTTTACAAAAAAGCAAAGAAGATCATTAAGGGGTAAGATAAAGGTGTTAGTGCAGAATAAAGCTGGCCAGACACTGGTAGACTTTTTTTCAAGCATTTATAAGAAAAATCGGTTGGGGACCTTCAATAATGCCATCAGAGAGTTGACGAATGTCCTCGAATTTCGAAATTTCGTTTGACTATAACATTTGTTTTTGAAAATTAATGGAGTTTCCCAAGCAAAAAAACACATTCACTGTTTTATTAATTTGTTAAAACATTTTGTAACTCTCTTTCCTTCAATTTTTTTCATCAGTACAGTCAAAATGGATCATCAATGTCTCCCCATTAACTATTAGAAAATCGAATGAAGGTTTTGAAATCAAGTTGTTTCAAATTAAATGCTAACCGTGTATATACAGCCAAAAGGTGGCCATACACCTTACAACCATCGCAAGACTTCTGTCTTACGATGTTTGTAAGCTAATTAAAAGCTCGTACGATCTGCCCATCTTGGACAGGCAGATCGCACTTGTGATCATCGAAAGCCCGCCCCACTGAGGGGAGGGCTTTCGATGACCGCAATGCTGAAGGGCAGTGTGCGCGTGCGCACACCGGCCCGTTCCGCAGTTGTCGAACGAGCACGCCACTAACCCGCCAACAATCGTACGATTCTCGGCGGGTTTTCTAGCATGCTCCTTCGACAAAAGACGTGCGACCGTACAGTAGAAACGGTAGCACGCCTTCCATACACCTTGCGATTATCGTACGATCGTGGGATTTCCCGCGATTATCGTACGATAATCGCAAGGTGTATGGGCACCTTAACACTTTTGGTAGTTAAATAGAATATTTTCCTAGACATCTGTACATCAGACCAAAAAGAGGGGCAACTGAGGAGGAAAGAGGGACAGAGAGATTTGGTTCCAAATGAGGGACAGTTGGGAGGTATGTTATCCACAAGATGCTATGACACATTTCATACAAGAGTGCTTACTCAGAAGGCCTTCTGAGTAAGCAACTCATCATGGCACCTTGTGGAGAACTGTGAATAAAAAAAAGGATTTACATTATACGATTTGGCTACTGGTTAAATAATAAAAATAAAAACCCTACAGCTCATCTCCATGACCGATACTTGAGCAACTGAATAGACTTCTCCTCTACAGCATTGCAGGAGTTTCTATAAGGTTTACTTCTTTACAGTTCTTGAGGTTGCCTGTTGGATGCCTTCTGTCCTGGTCCCCGCTTCCTTTCTCTGTCTTCACGTATCTCCCTATTTTGGTGTTGTGTCCCTGTTTTTGTTGGTTGATCTTTGTGTAGTGGGAAGGATTTGACCCTCGACTCTAGGCAACTAGGTGTCAGACCATTACCAATATGAGGTTATATTGGGGTGTGCTCATGGACCCTACTTTCTTTGTTGTTCTGATTTCTAATTTAGATACTTCGATATGTTGCAATTGTAGGGGGTTGGGGAGTGGGACTCATCTCCACTGGGCATTGTCTTGTTCTTTTGTATTTTTTTCTCTTTTATACAGTCCATGTTTTTTTATTGTGTTGACTTATTAAAAATGTATTCTTTAAAGAATCAATACAAACCCTGTCAGTATTACATAAAATAAGGAAAATTGTGTCTTTCTATAACATTTCAAATTTAAAACAATCCTAAGGTAGGGAAATTATGTTAAAGTGTAGCTATGGAAAAAAAAATACATATATATTGCAGTTTGTTAATAGCCTTAACATTGCCATTTTTGTTTTTCTGTGTCAGCCCATGACTTTTCTATTAGCAGTTGATCCTACCAGTAGAGCTGTATTTTCCCCCTCCTGTAATAGTGTGACAAAGATGTTCATTCTGCAACGAAATGGCACAGCAGCACTGTCACCCTGTCTTAGATAAACATATAGGGGTTGATTAGCTAACTTTGTAGAGCAATTTCATTCTGAAAGGGAATTTTCACTTAGCTTGGTGAATGTGGGAAAGCTGTGCTGACATCATTCATCCAATCCAATGTAGAAATGATAGGCTTACCTACCTGCCATTTCAAAATCAGCCACACAATGGAGCTGAAGAGAAAACATCTAATTTACAGCAGCTTAAACTGTTTTCCTTTAATTTAAAAAAAACTCCCAACATTCCCCTGCCCAAAGAGACGGAAACAAGAACATTTTGGGAGTTCAGCCTCCATTTTAGGACTGAGGAAAAGAGAATCCATTGCCATCCACAGCACGTGTCTGGATGAAAGAGCCCAAGTCTCTCTTAGGCAGCATTGCTGGTATGGATGGACTTGTTTCTCCCTATACAGGTGAAACTCGAATAATTAGAATATCGTGCAAAAGTAATTGCAGTAAGTGCTGCAAAAGGGGCCCAAACCAAGTACTGAGTACATATGCATGCTTGTACTTTTCAGAGGTCCGATATTGTTCTATGTACAATCCTTGTTTTATTGATTGCATGCAATAATCTACTTTTTTGAGATCGTGGATTTGGGGTTCTTGGGGTTTTCATGAGCTGTAAGCCATAATCATCACAATTATGACAAATCACGGCTTGAATTATCTTGCTTTGCATGTAATGAGTCTATCTCATATATTAGTTTCACCTTTTAAGTTGCATTAGTGAAATAAATGAACTTTGCACAATATTCTAATTATTCGAGTTTCACCTGTATTTGTGAGCTGAAACTATATTTACATGTTCTGTATGCTGATTATCAGGGTTATTCACAAAAGGGTGAAGAGTGTGGAGAAGGCAGGAGAAGTGAACAATCTAGGACAACATAGCTGATTTGGAAAAATTCTCCAATTCAGCTCACTTTCCAGTTCACCTATGTTGTCCTAGATTGTTCACTTCTCCTCCCTTCTCCAAACTCTTCACTGTTTTGTGAATAACCCTATGTATGTTTCTATGTTCTATCACCAGTTTCCCCCCATCCTGTGAATAATAAATAATAATGCATTCTGGCTTACTGCAAAATAGGAGGGTTTAGCTGCATGTGGAGCTATACACAGGCCACAGGGTACATATAGCGGGGACAGAGCAATGTGCAAGCATAATTCCTGTTCTTTTTTTTATTTTCCTTGCATAATTGGATATCCCTTGAATTATATTCACCATATTCACTAAGCTAAGGGAAAATTAAATGCGGCTAATGTATAAGTTAAGGTCAGTAGGTATAGAGTATTCAATCTGTAATTGGATAGAAAAACTGGCTTAAAGACCGTATTCAGAGAGATTCATACTCTGAATGGTCTGGGGTTTTTAGTGGTGTCCCCCAAGGTTCAGTGTTGGGCCCCTTACTGTTTAATCTAACTATAAATTACATAGAATTGGGGATTAGAAGTACTATTTCTGTGTTTGCAGATGACACTAAGTTATGTAGTGGAATACAGTCCTTACAGGATGTCTCCAACTTATAGGCAGATCTGAATGCTCTGTGTGATTGGCAACTATTTGGCAAATGAGGTTTAATGTTGATAAATTGAAAGTTCTGCACTTGGGGACTGGAAACATGGATGCTTCATACACTCTAGGGCAGGGGTGGCAAACTCAGGCCCTCCACCTGTTGTGAAACTACAAATCCCATGATGCATCTGCCTCTGCGAGTCGTGCCCGTGGCTGTGAGAATCCTGCAAAGCCTCAAGGGACTTGTAGTTCCACAACAGCTGGAGGGCCGGAGTTTGCCATCCCTGCTCTAGGGGGAGTATGTTGGGGGAGTCAATGATGGAGAAAGATCTGGGTGTTCTGGTAGATCATAGACTCAATAATAGCATGCAATGTCAAGCTGCAGTTTCTAAAGCAAGCAAAATACTTTCTTGTATTAAGAGGGGTCTAGACTCCAGAGACATAATCCTGCCCCTGTACAAAGCATTAGTAAGACCTCATCTGGAATATGCAGTTCAGTTTTGGGCATCAGTTCACAAAAAGGATGTTGTGGAACTGGAGAAAGTGCAGCGAAGGGCGACCAAACTCATAAGAGGCATGAAGGAGCTCAGCTATGAGGAACGATTAGCTGATCTGAATTTGTTCTCTGGAGAAGAGGCGATTAAGGGGGGACATGATCACCATGTATAAATACATAAATGGTCCATATAAAGAGCTTGGTGCCAAATTATTCACGTTAAGGTCACTGCAAAGGACAAGGGGGCACTCTTTGCATCTGGAGGAAAAAAGGTTTAACCTTTGCATACGGAAAGGATTGTTCACAGTTAGAGCTGTGAAAATGTGGAACAGACTCCCCCAGGAGCTAGTTCTAGCTAGCTCGGTTAGTTGTTTTAAAAAACATATCTGGATGTATTCCTAAATGCACAGAATATTACTGGATATTGAGTTCTTAGAGGTATATTAAGCATCAGAGATTGTTGATCCAGGGAATATCCGATTGCCTTATGGGATCAGGAAGGAATGTTTTCCCCTGTTGGAGCAAATTGAACCATGTTTTATAGGGGTTTTTTTTGCCTTCCTCTGGATCAACATTGGGTAATTGTGGGCATAGTGTTCTGTTTAGGCTTTTCTTCTTTTTTTTTCTTTGTATCTCTATAGGTTGGACTCGATGGACTTGTGTCTTTTTTCAACCTGACTAACTATGTAACTATGTCCTCTTAAGGTGAAAAATCCCTTGCCAAAAATCAACCCCAAAGTTTCAAATTAATTCTACTTCAGATTTGACACCTGTATACCCCTCATGGACCAGAGCAATTTTTATATTGTGATACGGGCCTACTGTTTTGTCAATATACCTTTCATTACTTTTGTACCATACAGCCATGACTTAACATTACAAAATAACATACAGTGCATAATGTTTTTAGGACAAACAAAAATTATTTTATTTTTATGTGATCCATAGACAAAAAAATAACAAAAGTAAAAAAAAAAACTTTTTTCTACTTTGTTCATTGTTATTTTAAAAAAATGTAGATACAGTATAAAAGTATATATTTCAGTTGATAATTTGTCCCTTTTGAAATATTTGTACATGCTGATTTTAGGAATGTGTCAATCGGCATTTACAAAGCATTAAGAAAGCTTTTAGCTTTTAAATGCCAAACACACTTCTTCCTGGGAGTGCTGGCTAAAACTTTTAGCAATTATCCAGCAGGTTCCAATAAGCGTTTAGCCTTCTAGCTGTACCTTTTAGTCTTGCACATTTAGTTTCAAGGGACAAGTCCCAAGTTAAATCGCAGCTTCAGTTAGAATCAACATATTTTGATGTCCTGGTATATTGTAAAAAGGGGTTCTCAGTATAGAAAAAGACTAAGAACATATTTGATTTACAAGACTATAGATAGATGCAAGTTCATAAAATATTAGTATATATCGTGATGAAATTATTTACAGTATGGCATTCATATATACTGTAGCTCTAGTGAACACTTAAAGAGAAACTCTGGAGAAAACAAAAACTTTCCTTGCAATCAGGCTATTCCGCACTGCAAGGGTTATGTGCTGGTTTTGTCTAGGGGACTCAAATAAACTCACTCAATCCTCGGTCCTGATAGACTGCTAGATAGGTGCCCACAGCCTCTTCTACCCCAGGCTTCGATGGTGTAAGGAGCATCATCGTGTCTAATGCAGGAACATTGCCTTGCATTAAATGTGAGGATGCCAAGGGACATTCCACAGCCAGGACAGAGAGGTGAGCGCTGACCACCGCAGAACCGAGGATCAGGTAAGTAAAATATACTTTATTTGAGCCCCTAAACAAAATGAGAACTTAACCCTTGCAGTGCCGAGGCAGCCCCACGGCAAGGCTAGGTTTTTAATTTCCCTGGAGTTCTTCTTTAAAGAATGTATTTTAGACGTTATTTAGCTGTCAATGCCTCCATCTTGTACATAGGGCTGCCAATAGAGGGGTACACAAAGTATAGATGTACAAATGAGCATCATACCTCAGCATGAAAGAGTTGAAAGTGCTTTTAATTGTTTGTAATACCAACACATAAAGACAGCCACTGCGTTTTGGGAGCTACAAAACTGCCCCTAATCAGTACTTAGAAGAATGGAAAGGGGACTTGAATAGACCCAAAGGTAACTAGAACCAAATGGATCTATATTAGATCTCGTGTCAAAACTCCTTTGGGTTGTATTTCTAACAATGTCTTCAGCAGCAGGACCGCTAGGAGGCAGGGAGGCTGTGCTAGGGACTGAAGTAGTCAAATTTGCTAGCAAGTTCAGAGGCACATTGCAAATCAATAAAACATTGTTAATAGAATGGATAAATGCTGCAGGTAAGCTGCTGCAAGTGGGTTTATCTTGTTTTTTTTTTTTAGAAATAAGGAACAGAGTCCCTTTAAAGGACTACAACTGCCCTTTAGGGAGGAAATAACTAGGAAAGGTTTCCTGACTTTGCCCAAGGTAAAAGAACATTCCTTGCACATGGGAAAATGCTATTGCCTCTCACACATATGTAACAAGGGTATGAGTAGTAGCCTACAGGAAATGAGAACAGATATTTACTGTTAATTAATTGAGGTTACTATGAGTTGCTTCCTTACTAGGTTAGTCTCCTGAAATTCTAGAATGTGAACATTCTACATACATCCATTCTATAGTCTAAAAAAGCAGTCCTCAAACTTTCGGACCTCATGGACCACTAAATTCATCATTTTAAATCCTGAGGACCACTAATATGAATTTTTAAAAAATATATATATATTCTCATATTTTTTGTTTCCTCATATATAAATATAAATCCCCCCCATCGAATCTGCCGCTGGCCCTGCCGGCGGCGCCTGGTGCACATGCCCCCCCTAGCTTCAGCACTGCCCCCAATCACCCCCTGTGTCTGTGATGAGATGCCCCGCCTCCTGCAGAGCCCGCACTGTACTGAGAGCCACGCATTCCTTGTGACAGCCGCTGCTTGAGTCAGTGAGAGGCAGCCCCAGAGCCTCAGTTCCGCTTCAATGACGGCCCAGCCGCACGGCATCAGAGGGGGCCCGGGGACCACCAACATTTTCTCACGCACCACTGATTGGCAACCGCTGGTCTAAAGGGACTCACCTGTATTGTAGTGAATTCCAGTGGCGGGTGTAGCTTTGGTGTTATTAAATAACGTCAGGAAGTGATAATCTTGGTGTTGATTTGGATGCCCTTCCAATCAGAATAGCAGGCAGATTCCACACGATGAGCGACTTCCTTTTCCCCACTCTTTACAGATGACAAAAGTAGGCAGCACAAGGGTATAAATAAAACTGGAACAGACAGAATCTGGAGCAGTTTACCATAGTAACCAATTAAGTTAAGCTTTGAAAATGGAAGAGAGAAGCTGATTGGTTAATATGGGCAACTGCTCCAGATTCTCTGTTTCGGTTTTGATAAAATCCCCCCAATGTCTTTCGATTGGCTAAAAATAACTGTTTCACTAAATTTTATTTGACTGAAGTCAGTGATTTTAGTGTATTATTCAGTAAAGGATCACTTATGAGTTATTGCAAAAAAAAAAAGGTCAACCTGAGCATTAGACTGTAACAAACGGAACATATAAGTTATCCTGCACCTCCCAAATGTGATCCTTAAATAAAATGTATAGTGACATTGTATATTTTTTATTTATTATGTATTTTAATAAGTTTGTTTAGTAAGGTAAATATGAAATATTACATATTGTAATGTATTATCCATTCAAGCCAGCGGGTGGAGCTCTAGTTTCCTTTTTAAATGTTATGCATATTATATGCCTAATTCTCATTTCTTTAAATTCTTACAACTACGACATGCTTTAGAGCAGTGGTTCTCAACCTTACTAGGGCCGGGACCCCTTGGTAACATTTGCCAAGTTGTGGTGACCCCCAAAGGTAAAATTTAGGAATGACGCGGCTGCTGCAGCGACATCTGGCGGCGTGGCGGGAGAACTGACACTGCTGCGCTAGGAGTGAGCTGAGGAGGACTCTCACTTTGCACAGCGACCCACAGGTTGAGAACCACTGCTATAGGCAAAGACAGGACCGGGCTCTGCAGCTGGAACTAGAAGAATTGGATTTAAATTGTGTGGCTATATAACGTATGAGGTACATACTCCGCAGTACTGTCACTGATGGGGATGGGCTTGGCCGTGTTCGTAGCTCCACGTGCCGAGCCCGCCAGGAAGCTGACAGCGCCAATCACAGGCACTGAGACATTTCCCGATCTCTGCAGCTGCGGACCGGGAAAATTGAATACATACATATTGCACCCGCCCTCTGCTGCTGTCAATCACTAGAAGGGGACCTGATGGAGAACTTCAGGTCCCCCTCTGCTGATTGGCAGCATCAGAGGGCGGGTGCAATAGCTAGTTTGCTATTGGCTTTTGCAAAGTGAAATAGCCAATAGGAATCTAGCTATGCATTCCTATGGTGGGTTTTTTTTTTCTGAAAAAAACCACAGAGCAGAGAAAGGTCCCGACCTTTCCGGGAGAAAGTGTTTTTCTCTCCTGGCGGCCGAGAGCCACTAGGCGACCCCTGGCAAATCGTCATTCGACCCCCGAGGGGGTCCCTACCTACAGGTTGAGAACCACTGCTTTAGAGGCTCAGCGACAAATATGTTCGCTGACCTTTATGAATACCCCACTGGTACACATAGTAGCAAAATCTAACTATAAGAAAGGGCTTATATCTAAAGTATATGATATTTTAATAAAGGCTTGGGCCAAAGATAGGACGCTGTTGTGTAGGCGAGGTTGGGAGGAAGATCTGGGCCCATTTTCAGATGAACAATGGTCAGTTATGTTGGCAAATATTCCTAGATCATCTCTTTTGCCTACCCAGCGCCTTACCCAGTTATTTATAGTTCATAGAGTTTACTATACCCCTCAGAAACTTTTTAGGTGGGGCAGAAGAGATACAGTGGAATGCCCTAGATGTAAAGGTACTAACGCTAACCTGATCCATATGTTATGGAGATGTCCCAAATTATTAAGGTACTGGGAATATATTATTAGATTGATCAATCAAGTGTTCGATACTTCACTGGAGATGGACCCCAGGCTGTGTTTATTGAATTGTGAGGAGGGGGAGGGACAGGGCCGGGGGATCGGTGACACTATAACAAGATTGTTGGGTATAACAAGGAAATTGATTGCCTTCAGATGGTTGCCTTCAGATAACTAATATATGAGATAGACTCATTACATGCAAAGCAAGATAATTCAAGCCGTCATTTGTCATAATTGTGATGATTATGGCTTACAGCTCATGAAAACCCCAAGAACCCCAAATCCACAATCTCAAAACAGTAGATTATTACATGCAATCAATAAAACAAGGATTGTACATAGAACAATATCGGACCTCTGAAAAGTACAAGCATGCATATGTACTCAGTACTTGGTTTGGGCCGCTTTTGCAGCACTTACTGCAATTACTTTTGCACGTATTCGAATTATTCGAATTTCACCTGTAGTTGTGAGATCCAATAGAGATTGTAACGCGTAGCGCGCTTTAAGGAAGTAATTTAAGATTGTGAAGTCTGGCCAGCTTAAAGGAGATTACACAGATGTTATACAATTCTGCTTTTCCAATTACACTACAAGTGTCCCGGAGAATTCAGCTATAAAATAACAGTGTGGGATTTTTATAGTTTAGGCCCACTTTAGAGACCCACATTACGTAATAAGTATTAGTGTAAAGGTTAGGTTCAGGTTAGTGTTACAGATTAAGTGATGGGTTAAGGAAAATTTTTAGTCTACGGAATTAACAGTGCTGTGTGCATGCTTGCACATTATGGTGAGCACTTACCCGCACATCACAAAATTTAGTTTCACTTAACTCTAAATCTACTTAAATCCACAGCACACACAATTCACATAACAGGGCCAACAAAAGAGGAGTAAGACTTACTCTGGGAAGCCTCTTAAATAGCTGCCCCTGGTTTTTGCATCATCAATCACCTTCAAACATCAAGGCAGGTTTGAATGTATATGCTGGATGTAAGAAAAATCTTAGTACTGGCACTTTTTACCTCTAGCTATTTTTATGTACAATGCAGCCCCGAGGTTCGTGGGGGGAGGTGTATTTTTTTTGTTATGTGCTGGGAAGGCTTGGAAGGGGGGAGATGTTTTAATTTGTGTTGTGATTAACACTGGTACTGTATATGGACACATTTTATTTTGAAGCATGAAATTTGGCAAAAAGTCCCCTACAGAACTAAAAAAAAAATAGGGCTAGAGTCTATGATTTTTATCTTTAGTGAATCTGCTCATAGAGAAAACTTGCTAAAAGGCTTGTACAGCTCCAGGCTCTGTGGTGCTTATACCCACTCTGGCCAAGCACGCATCATGACAGAAAAGAAAAAAGTATCTAATAATTGAGCATATAAAATATGCGGAATGAAAATGTATACTAAAACCTACTTATTTTTGTGTAGCTGTTGTTGGGGTTGAATAGTCAACTGGCTTCATGGGGATCGCTGGTGTCAGAGCTGCTGATATCCTCCTATGTCCCATATCAGAGTCATTTCAAAGGCAAACAGGTCTTACTTCTTTTCATTTTCTCGAATATAAATGAAACATGTAGGAGCAATAGTAAAACTCTCTTGCAGTGGCCACAACAGTTGCATGATTCTGGGAACTCAGATGCAGAGGTCTTTTCACCACAGTGGCCAAGCACCCATCCCACCAGTGCTCAACTAAAAACTGGATGGGTTTAGACTGACTCTTTGATAGTGACTTTTGTCAGTATAGACAAACCTCACATTTCCATGAAGATATTGTAATAAAGTAATAATCCCCTTGAACAAAGTGTTTTAAATAAACATCTACACTGAGTGGCCAGATAATTATGACCACCCCATCAGTACTTCGTTGGGCCACGAGATGACTCCACGAGATGACTTTGTTGGGCCGCCTTGTGACTCCACGAGATGTTGAAAGGTGATGCGAGGAGTCTGACACTGCAGTGTTGCCCTTCTGTTGTCTTATACCAGTCTTGCCGCTCTCCGTTCTGCCCTAACATTGACTGGTCGCTGACGGCCACAATTCACACGTTCAGACCCAGATTTTCGGCTGACCGTCCAGTCTTTAAACACTTTAACAATGAGCGCCTCTTGAACATTTAACAAATTCTGCTGTTTTGCTGATACTCGCTCCATGGCTCCGAGCGCCAACAATCATCCCACATTCAAAGGCTGTTAAATCTCATTGTTTACCCATATCTTAAGAAAAAAATCACTTCTACTGTCGTGGTAAACAACCTGCTTCCCTATTTATAATGGTCTGGCCCTCTAGCAACTTCAGCGCAAAATTATAGCTAATTTGCCTACAAATGTCAGGTGGTCATAATAATCTGGCCACTCAGTGTAGAGGGAAATTAGAAACTTAGAAAACACCCTGTTATGAAGACAACTGATGAAAAATCGTATCTTGTGAGAAGTGTTCTGTGATAATGTTAAGCTGTGATCCTATGCCAAATGGCAATGATTGATAGAAATACTCTACAACCTCCAGAGGGAACAGATATATAAAAAGGATGTAAGTGAGCAAAGTGGTTTCTAATCCACCCCTATTTATTTGTATTTAAACAGATTAATAGACACTGATCTGATCAACTTGACAGGAAAGTGTAATCGCAGAGATGAACAGAGCACCTGTAGGTACAACTGCTTATTAGCTCATGAGGTCAGGGAAAAAAAAATCAATGTTAAAGAAGTCATTTTGATCAATCTGTTTTGGTAATCACACAAGCTACATACTTATACTGAACTTTGCATGAACTATTAGGAGAAAACAAGAAATGCATATTTTGCCTGAACTGCTGGTTTTAGCTTAGACTGGACCAAGAGCAGTAATGGCTAACACAACAGCACAGCAATAAAACTAATCGAAATCTGAAATAAATAAACACCTAAACTGATTTTTTTCAACCAGCTGTGGATACTGGGCATACAACAAATGCCCAAAAAAACTTGGAAGTGCACAGGTTGTATGTTGTCCCTATCTGTCTGGCTCACTGCAGCTCCCCACTTGCCGGCAATTCCTGACTGTCAAACTGATACACAATGTGTAAATACAGCAGCTCTAGAAGTTGCTGCTGTCCAATGTTTACAAACAGTTCAGACCGAAAGATACAAAGGGGTCTATTCACAAAGCTGCCGAAGGATCTGGCCGTAGCTTCGGCCGATCCTTCGGCTGGCTTCGGCTCCAGGACCACTTCGGTTCAGGAGAACCGAGGGGGTGCTGTACGGGCTATTCACAATAGCCCGTACAGCTCCCGATCACGGCCGAGCAGCTCAGTCGAGCGCTGAGCCGTGCTGAAAGCCGAAGCTGGCCGAGCGGCCGGCCATTGGCAATGTACGGCTGATTTCAGCCGATGTACGGCTGACATCAGCCGTACCAGCCCCAAGTGAATAGCCGTACAGTGTTCGGCTCACTTCACTTCTGATCGGTCATTCACTCGGCTGCCCTCGGCAGCTTTGTGAATAGACCCCATAGTAACATTATTAATTTTATATTTACACTGCTTCATCCATCTGCAGATCAAGGGGATGAGCTTCGCTCTACATATGATGTCAGTTAAAAGAACCTGACGAGTTAAAAAAAAAGTTTTTGGTAAAATAAAATTTGCTGCAATTTAACCTCTCATTAACCCTCCAATTATCCAGTTTACCCTAATCAGTTTAAATAAATCCTCCTTCCCCTATTATTTTTCTGCTTTTTTTATTTCTATGTTTCGAACCATTAATCTTTAAACTATACTTAGTTTTTATATATTTTGTATGTTAATTTAATTTAGTGTGGTATTTAGGGATGTTTAGATACCAGTGCCGATACCTGGCATTTTCATGAGAACTATCAGGAATTTTTCTCAAATCTAGTCTTGGTACAAGTACAGATACTCTTCCAGCTCCGAGTACTGTACTTGGTATCTGAACATCCCTAGTAGTATTTAAAAAGCAAATGCAAAGTTAAAAGGGGGAAAAAAACTAAAACTTTTTTTATTTGTTAATGTTTGGTACCAGAATCATGATTTTAGTGTCATTTTAAAAGGGCCAAATTATAGAATAAGATGTATACGTTTTATCTACAGTAACAGCAGCATTCACTCGGAAAATACCCCCATTCTACTGAGCAGCAACTAACATTGACTGCAGCCTGATAAAGTGAGTGGATCCATTTGGGGTGCCCCTGCCAAGGCAGGCTTCACCACACCAAGGTGGCTAGGGAGGCTTGATCACTATTTTTTTTAATGAATCTAACAACTAAGAGCCTTTTGAAAAAAATAATATTTTTTTGGGCCTTACAAAATTGAGTACAGGATGTTATTGTTAGACCACCATATTATACTGCCATCATCAAGAGATTGGACACAGCCACGGCAAAGCTTCAAGTACACACCAGTATAACACCTCCCACTTCCAGCAAGCTCCAGTTTTGTAGCAAGCAATAATAGAAGGGTATTAGAGGGGAGGGGCCTGTGTTCTGTGATATACTCTAGAAAAATGCTGGACAACAGAGAAACTAAGCCCACAGGCCTACAACCTCAAAGGGTAACTGAGGTGGCTCAAAAGAAACATGTAGAGCTGCATGTAGAACCTTAGGGTTGAAGCTGGCATCAGCTGTGGCCTCAATGTAGACCTGGTAAAACGTAACAAATTAGGAACAGAAGTCCAGTGAATGCCGACAGGTAAAGGAGGAACCTTGCCCCAGAAGTCATAAACCAGGCAAATAAGCTCTGCAGTCCCCCCAAAAAGGGCACAACAAATAGCAAGCTGTCCCCTACGTGGTTCTACTGGGATGACAAACAGAGAGCCTAACTGACAAAGAGTAGCAGCTGATTAACTCAAACGGTGCGCACCCTATGCAGACAATGGAGGGAAGCTCCACAGGATGTTATGCAGCAGGAAAGGAGAAGGTAGAATAAGGCCCTGTTAAGGTAAATAAAGAAAACTACATTAGGAAAGTCCCTGGCTTCAAAACAACCTTGTCAAGAGCAAGAAAAAGGTTCCTTACCAGAGAAGGCCGCTAACTCAGAAAATTGACAACCTTACAAGCCTCACCATAGGCCACTGTAAACACAGCATACAAAGAATGGAATGTAAGGATGTATAGCAGGGCATAAGGGCGGTAATTCAGAATTGTCACCTCAATGGTGTTGGCATTGATGTAGTGTTGGCATTGATATGTTTTACTGGCAGTTGCAAGAATTGCTTGAGGTGACTTATACGAGGTGGCGGTCAGGCTTGCATTACGGTTTCATCACCAGTCTGATTTCAAGCTGTCCCTGGGCTGACTGAAATGGCATTAAAAGGCTAGCAGAGTGGTGCATGTTGGAGGCTCTTGCCTGGAGTTAGAATCAGTGCAGTTTGTCAGCAAGGGAATCAACAGATTTTTTTTTCTTCATCATGCAAGCTAGTTATGACTTTGGAATTTATGGCAGGTTAGAATGGCCAAAGACCTGCTAAGATCCTAAACCAGAGTAAGCATTTGGGGGCAATACTGGCTTCAGGCATTTAAGTTTAGCTTTTTTTCAGATCACAAATCAAATGTAAATCTCAGATCAGCCAAAGGGACTCTGTTAATTTTACTGTTTGTCTTAAAGACTATTGTTTTTATCTTCTTAAAGCTGTGGCCAATATACAATTGTATAATTTCAATGTAACAGTTTGTATACGCATCTAAAGAGGGTGCAACTGGGTGAGGGGATATTGTGTTGAGAGATGACCGCTGCACCAGTCATGTAAAAAAATGCTCTTTCCCACAGTGGGTGTACAGGTGTAAGAGAGGAAGTGGTTAAATTATTATCAAATACAGATTATGTGTTTGTCCTTCTCTTACACCTGTATCATTTAAATGCTTTTATTTCCTCACTATAGCTGGTAATCCTGATTATTTCAACACATGAAGCTCAACATTCACCCCAAGACAGCCATGAAAAGCAACAGGCATTTTCAGTATGAAAGCCAGCAAAGGTAGCTTTGTGTGTTTGTGCACTTTATATATCAATTCCAAATGTATGCAGCATTTAGCCAATTCTAGTGTCAGTATGTGTTTAAGCATAATGGAATAGAAATATCAGTGCATTTCTGGGACAGCACTGTGGTTAGTTCCATATATCGTACAGCACAGGATTCTCATATTTAAATCCAGCAGGGTCCTATATTTATTTATTTATAACAAGTATTTATATAGCGCCGACAATTTACGCAGCACATTCACATCAGTCCCTGCCCTCAAGGGGCTTAGAATCTAAGGTCCCTATC
The DNA here is from genome assembly GCF_000935625.1 of Nanorana parkeri. Taxonomy (NCBI): domain Eukaryota; kingdom Metazoa; phylum Chordata; class Amphibia; order Anura; family Dicroglossidae; genus Nanorana; species Nanorana parkeri. The sequence continues at coordinate 404,610 of NW_017306986.1, forward strand.
TCACATACAGTACATACATACAGGGCCAATTTTTTTTTTTTTTTTAGAGAGGAGCCATTAACCTACCAGCATGTCTTTGGCGTGTGGGAGGAAACCGGAGTACCCGGAGGAAACCCACGCAAGCACAGGGACAACATGCAAACTCCTTGCAGATAGTGACCTGGCTGGGATTCGAACCAGGGACCCCCAGTGCTGCAAGGCAGAAGCGTTAACCATTACGGGGTCCTATCTTCAAGGAATTCAAATACTCCCCCATGTTTCTCGGTTTGCCCTGAGGTCTGTGTCTGTATAATTGCATTAAATAGTTGAATTGTGAGCTCCACTGTAACAGTGAATGCGGTTAATATAGATTACTGCAGAATGTTCTGGTGCTCTACAAATAAAGGAATACCCAGGCTCAGTTAAGAAAATAAAGACACAATGACGGAACAGGCAAAAAAGTAAAATTGTTTATTCTCCTGTAAAAAAGTTACAACTCTGGAAAGAACTCAACAAATTGCTTGCTTTGACTATCAGATCATTGCAATAAAAATACTGCCGAGACACATTCTTAAAAAGTGTCTTTTTCTGACAAAACTACTGATATTGACTAATAATATATTAGTTTGATTGTTTCTAGAAACTAACCAACATCTAATCCTAAAAAAAGAAAGACAACATTAGCAGAATGCAGAATCACACATTTTTGCTTTTACAATTAATTCAAGAGCATAAATACCACTTAAATTACACAAGGAAACCAAATAATATTAAAAATACACTAAATATATTATCCATTGTGAAGCTTTTTTTTTTACTTACTTTCAAATAATATAAACATTGTGAAAGGATACTTTATAAGTCATACAATCAATATAATACAAGCGTTCATTCCAATATGTTCATTATTATGCATAAACACGTTGGTTGGTTTAAACAGTAAAAAAA
>NW_017306986.1:405912-465597 GCF_000935625.1 Nanorana parkeri
TATACATACATATATTATTGTGCTTTTTTATTTTTAAATTACAAATAATATTTCTGCAAATAGATGGATGTTTTCATGCCACAATTCTCATTTTTACCAGATATGCCAAGATAAACCCAAATGATACACAAGGAATTAGAGACACAAAGTTATATAGAATCTAAAAATCGATTCAGAATTTTAAATATCTTTTCCTTAAGTTTTGTAATAAATTAAATCATTTTTGCTATCCAGTTCAGGATAATCTGTCTATAGTGCCAAAACTTTCGACCGTAGTGAAGATCAGAGTTAAGATTGGGTAAGACCATTCACACGTGTGCATTGTGGGAATGTGGACTAAAATCTGGTTGGCAATGCCAGCTCTATGTGCAAGGAGTATTAGTGCCATTGATTGTGAATGGCATCCCAATGCACCGTACAGTAGAGTGCAATGCACGATACACTGCAGAGCACCACAATGCGCATAACATGTGTGTTGGTGCCCTGTGTTGCTAAAAACAGGTCATGTGTGTTTTTACATCCATTGGGGTGCGTTGGCCGCCTATTCATAATGAACATGCATTAACGCACACCAAAAAAACTCTTTAGCTTGAATGGGCCATAAAGATTTTACTGATGTCACAAGTATGGGCTGAGTGACATGGATACAAAATATAGACATAAGCTGAGATTTTAAAGGAAACCTGTACTGAGAAAATGAATGGGGCTAGAAGACCTACTTCTGGAAATACTATTTATCTGGCTGTCTCTGGTAGCAGCACTTTTCTCAGTCACTAACTTGGAACAAGTATGCAGATTAGAAAGACAGGAAAGTTTTTAATTTGAATACTTGATCAAGTTCGGTGTCACGGAATCTGCATGCCAACCAGGCAACTGAGAATTTCTGAAGGGTATGACAGTCTGCATATACTATAAGTACAGGTTTACTATTAGTACCATAGTACATTTTTTGCACTGGAATTAGTTGACAGATGCACATGGTCATTTACGAAATGCTGAATCAGAAAACCAGAGTATGGCAATAGATTGAGCTATGCAATGGGGTTGATTTACTAAAGGCAAAAAGACGGTTCACTTTCAGGGAATTAGCACTTTGCAGGTGAAGTTTTCCTCATCTTGGTAGATGTGGTGAAATTTCAATTTGCAAAGAATACCCAATCATGTTCAAGGAAAATAAAAAAGCATTTTTGCTTGCACATGATTGGGTGATGGAAGTCAGTAGAGCTTCTCAATCACTAAACTAAGGGCATACTTCCCCTGCCAAGTGCAAATTCCCTTATGAAGTTAACAGCTCATTTGCCTTTAGTAAATCAACCCCGATATGTTTAAAGTTTGCACCTTCTTTTGAGACTGGAACTTCTGCTGCTGAGTGAAGTTTCACTATGCAATATTGCTACTCTTACAAATGAACAAATAGTAGGAGAGCTATCTAGATATCACTGTGTGACACATTTACACATAATGTTGTCAAAATCGAAACGGCAGAGACATATTTTTATAACAAAGGCCCGTGTCACTTTGCTGTTTTCAGGTAAATTATTAAACTGTTTTTTGGTAGAAAATAGAAAAATACTTCAAAATTCCCAATTAGTCATTGACTTGAAACGAGTTCTGCTTGGGGGCAGGGCATACATGAAACTTCATAGTTCTTTTTTCTAACATTTAAATTTATTCTTGCAACTCTTAAGGAAGACCACAAAGAACAATTTGTTTTAAAGCAGAACTTCAGGCAAATAAAATCTTAACCCTTGATGTGGGGGACCGGAGGATGCCAAGGGACATACCATCACTGGAGAGAAGGAGAAAGGCTGGAGGGAGTGGTGTAGAAGCCAGGCAGGGTGACAGTTTGGGTTAGCATAACTTTGTTATTTTAGCTCTCTAGATGGGCACTTAACCCTTGCAGTTTGGGTGTTCTGCTTTAAAGAAGGTGACTAGTGAATTATTACATAAAGTACAAACTATCATTACAAGGACTTGTCTATCATGCTTGAAAAGGATGTCAGAATTTACTAATGACTGCCTTTGCACAAGCTGAGCAAGTATGGTTTGTAAAGCTTGCTAAAGTGCATTCAGAATGAGACTGCAAAGGTGAATATTACCTATTTCTTACCCAAGTGTTTTTTTGAACTTCACTCTACGCAGAATTCTCGGCAAAGTAAAAAAAAAAAAAAATGTCGTCTGGCTTACCTGACCAAATATAATTCCATTTATTCAATCTTCTGATTTACATAACCTATCCATACTTCACTGGGGACATTTTTTTCTTTTGAGTCTTGGGTCACATACAGTATATGCACACTGGGTAGAGAATCAGCATGATCACATAGTTGATACATTGTCCCATGAGAAGCAGGTCAGACGTGATGCATATATAGCATCTGCTACAAGAAAAATCACGGGACATGGATCATGCTATAGAAAATAGCCAATGCTGATTAAGGCTGATTGTACACCAGTGTTTTACCTAAGATTCTTCTCTATTCATATTTAGAAAAAATAAAAGGGACAGAGAAGTTAAGCTACCCCTGCAGTGGGTCCCCACCACACTGCAAGGGTTAACTGCTTGTTTTGCATAGGAGAGTATTGGTATGGGATGATGTCAGAGACCTGCAAACACACATGCAGGTAAGGGAAGCGGTTTGGGGTACAGCAATGAGGAAGCCTGCGGTGGCAAGGAATAAGGTAAATATATCACCCGACTCATCCCCTAGGCAAACCCAACAGTTATCCTTTGCAATGCTGAGGGGGGGAGGGGTGCCACTGCGAGGGAATTGTTTTTCCTGGAGTTCAGCTATAAAGATAACAGAGCCTATATAAAAGAACATCTCCAGCTGAGATAGAAGAGAGAAAGGAGGCAAAAAGAACAGTGCATGTCTTCATCTATCCTTTCTATGCAGAGAGGCAGGCACCTTTATTCACTATTCACTATAAGTCACACTAAGCTTTATATCTCTACCCTTTTCTAACTGAAGGAATGCTTAAAGACATAAATAGATCCCCAGATCATAAAACATGAAGCAAATCTGTTACTTGTACTGTAGAGCAGATTGATGCAATGCAGGAATCACTTTTAATTTAAAATGTATGCTGCCACTGCTGAAAATCAGCTGTTTTTGGCACCTTTTCTGAAAACTTTGGAACTCTCTATTCTATATGGCTGCTGTCAGAGTGAATTTATACTACATTATAATGTCATGTAGCCAGTAAGCACAATATTTAAAACACAAAGACTTGCTGCATGGCATGTCTTCTTGCTGACAGATTACCTTAAAAAAATACACTCTTCCATATAATGGTCACTCACATAAGACGACAAAGTGCAGCAACACAAAAAACTCCATATATAGAAGAAGAAGAAGAAAAGAAAAAAAAAAAAACAATAGCCCCCAACTAGCACTGTTTATGCAAGCACCAAATAAATGAGACTTATAGCAATCCAACCACTCTTTAAATTATTTTATTACCAAATTCCATTCACCCTTTGAATATGTATATGTACATTTGTGCTATATAACTAAACAGATATCTGTAAAACCAGAAGTAAAATTATGAAGGAAACAAACATACCTTAGTCAAGAAAATTCATACTTGAGAAAACATTGCTTATTGCTTTACAAAAATAACTTATGCATATGGAGTGTCTCCTGCAAAAGGGCACTGTTGGTGAATTGCCTCACTCATTAAGAAACAGGCCAACTCCAAATAAACATGAAAGGAAACCCTTACACATGATGAACATGAAAAAACATAAATCCCCAAAAAACTAAATAATGTTGATCATAATCAGAACAAATGACCATTCTCAAATGAGGGAAATTTATTATAATAAATGCTGGTAAGACATTCCATTCATACACAGAATCCACCTTGGATATCCTGAAAAAGCACAGCCCTGAGTGTCTAGTAGTTTCAGATTTTGTGTAAGACTCTTTCAGTCTCATGTCAACATCCTAGGGATAATGCTTTCATAAGAGCTTGAAAGCACAGCCTAGGACTCACTGTTATTTTACTTTAGTACAAAATTGGGGTTTCAAAGCAATATCTGTGAGGATTTCTACACCGCAGAATGCATTATATCTTGCACAGATAGGGGCCTGATTAAACAATATTTTCACCCAAATTCCACACATAGGATTTAATTAGGGAAATGTGTGCATCTTGGGTGAAAACATTGATAAATATACCCCATACATATATGGCATTCTTTAATACTGCAAAGAGCACTGTGTTATGTGTTGTAACCCAAAGTAACCAGGCAGCAATTTTGGCTACTGCACTTTACACATTCTCACTGATCTTTGCACTACTTTACTAAATAGGCTTCCTGCAGATTTTGCGGTACTTTCTTAGTGAACAGATTGTCTCAGAGCAGCTAGAGTATGGAATCAGGGTCTTACAAAAGGATAAATATACCCTTGACACTTCATGCAACATAAGCCAAGGTATAATGGGTATTCCCCCATGAGGGTAATCTGGCATACTACTGTTTTGTATTGAGAACCACTTAAATTTAGAATTGGCAATTTATTCTGGGTCCATAGAAAGCTTAAATGTAACCCTTAGTTACATATAGCTAGACCTCTTCTGAAAGCATGTTGTTGTTCAGTGCCGCATCCACTATAGTGATGCTAGTGAAAAATTCTGAGTTGGCACCCATTGCATTAACCTTCCTTTTAAAATATTGCAAGAGTGCCTTCCACTAAAACTACTTATCTTTCATGTTCTTGGATCCAATATGAGAGAATGTCCATTCTTGTTTAACAGTGCAACTTTTGTAACAAATCAAGTCCCTTACTGGGTTTGTTGTACTTTGTCTAGTCATTTTCCTAATATTGACCCTTGTGGCATTTTTTTTGGAATGAACTCTTGAGAAATGTACGATATCCTGGGTCATCGACATATTCGTTCTTGAACTTCACATTGAGAACTCTCTGCCTTTTCCTCTCACCACGAATGACTTCTTCCCCATAAAAAGCATCTTCAAATTTCATATCTGATGCTCTGGACTGGAATAATAAAAAAAAAGAAATAAAAAAACTAGTATAAATAATTCTTAAAATAAATGTTCCTAAAGAGGTCATTCATTTCTCACTGGTTTTTAATATTATTTGACATAAGAAAAAATGATAAGCACACCTGCAGCAGAAAGCCCAGCTGTACACTAGGAAAGAGCAATAAAACAGATCCACATGTCACATAAATACTCTATCACCCTGTAAGTAATGTGTGAATATCTTTCTGTACGTACTGTTCTCTGATATTTCATAATGCCTGAATCTCACAGCGTTATACATAAATAGAGTTTTATCAAACAAATTTCTACTACACTTAAGAATTTTTATCATAGCTGTTTATTTGCAAGAGCCACGTGACCCCCATTTCCAAATGTCAAACAGAAACCTGTAATGACAGAAAAATGCAGTTTGACATTGCTGAGCTTCTACTGAAAATACTAGCTGCCTGGTTGTCTCTGGCAGTAATACTTTTTTGGGACACTGTTCCAGAACAAGTATGCACACCAGCAGTTAGAGTGAAGTTATTCTATTTTTCTTTTTTTAAGTCAGTGACCCTGAAAGTACGAAAGGCACTGGATTGCCATGATAAACAAGAAACTGGTATTAAAATCGGGAAAATCTTGTATAAGTTTGCATTACTAGGTTCTAGGTAGAACCCACAATGCCTCAGTAGATACTGTTGGTTCTAGCACACCCTACAAGCTCCATGACCTAGGACATGTGCATTATGCAAATTCTCTCACATCAGAGATCAGGAATATAGATAAAGATAGTTCATAGTGAAACCACAAAATGCTAAGCCTTTGAGATTCTGGGAGAGGACACCTGCTTCTTTGGGGACAGTAGATGTACAGAATGGTCGTGGCTCTTCAATGGCATGCTTAAGTTTTTGGGGGCCTCAGTTTTAAAGTATCCAACAATTGCCAAAGGCATATTAGGGTGCTACATACTCAGTCACCAGTCATGACAATACCAATATTATGCCTGCTGTTCTGGTCTACTATCATTCAGGGCAAGGAAAAAAAAACATTTCAAAATATTCTTACAACAGATTACAACATAGAGCATCAGATCATAGAAGAGGATTGGGCAAATTGTCCCTGGAACATATTTTTATGTCCTCACTTATCTTTATTATCAATTTGGAAATATCGGTTCTTGGGGGAAAAAAAGACCAGGGGAACATACATAGCGAGACTTAATCTTTTTAGGAAGCTCTTCATCCAATGTGTAAATATCTTCTCTTTTTGTAACAATCTGTGAACCATCTTCAAATTCAACCTACAAATAAAAAAAACAGTTAAATGTTAGGCTTAAAAAATTTAACTTGTAAAAACAAATTCTTGGGGACATGCTCATATTTAGGTGCATGAGCAGGGGTGTTTTGCTTACCACGTAAGAAATGGACAACAGAAAAACTAACACTATTGGGGTTCCAAAGATACATGAAGCCTCTAAATCCAGTCAGGCAGCATTAACTGTACAGAGTGTAGGCTCAATTCACAAAGCTTTGACATGGGGATAAAGCTCTCCAACTTAGCCATGCGACTGTAATTTTCAAAACTCATTGGGAAATAAAGCACCCTTAAAAAAATAAATAAAATATACACACACACACACACACATATATATATATATATATATAAGTGTATATATATATATATATATATATATATATATGTGTATATATATATATATATCCTGGTGTGTTAGCTTTGTGAATAGAACCTATTAATCTGTCCCAAAGGTGCACCATGAAGATATTCCCACTACACACCAGACCGGAATCTGCCCAAATGTTGGATGCTGAAGAAATTGGTGGATGGCACCACAGCAGTACAGAGGATAATATATCACTAGAATACTCAATCTTCTTTGACATTCGGAAATTGTACTAATAAAGGCGGTTCTACAACAAGAAGATTGAAGTGTGCTGGCAAAATATTTTCCTCTCTAATGGTGCACCAGTCCCTACAGTTTTTTTTTTTTTATTATTAGTAGGCTCTAGAAGTACTTCTGCATTGTTGCTAATATTGTAAATGTAGGAATTATGTTCATTACATTTGGTTATCACACAGGCTACTACATTGACATTTCCAATCGCTAAATCACACGCTGCTACAAATGATTACATTCTAAAACAAACATGTACCAACTCTTACTGTTTCATTTTAAATAAGAATGTTTTATAACTGCAACATTACATTTAATACATTAAAATACTGTCCTGTGCATGCAAAGCTTGGTCTTTAATTATCTGTTTAACTGGACATATGAGGTCCATATGTTGGCAGCAAACTTTGCAGGGTAATTATAAAGTTTATTTTAAAATGTAACACGCAAGAACTTTGATAGGTCTTTAACCACTTCAAGACCAGGTGTTTAGACCCCCTTCCTGGCCAGGCCATTTTTCAGTGTTCAGCGCTGCGATACTTTGACTGACGTTTATTCCGTCATGCAACGCTGTACTGAAATGAATTTTATACCATTTTTTGGGGACAGATAGGGCGTTATTTCGGGGGTATTTAATCACCACTGGGGTTTTTATTTTTTATTATAATTAGGAAAAATTACAGAAAATTTTGAAAAAAAAAAGTTTTTTTTACATTATGTTAGGAAACATTTATTATTAACCAGAGTCTGCTATAAAAGATAACCCATACTGTATTATGATTATTTAAATAACCACACTTTAATGTAGTTGCTGCTAAAACTTTTGCATACCTATCCATCAACTTTTTTTTTTATTCTTTATTTAATTTCACTCTTGTGTTTGCTTCTTATTCAACGGCTAGCAGAAATTAATTGAATAGCTTTCAGCTCTTTTCAGACTGTCTACATGTATATGGAAAAGACAACCTGAGTGACACTCTATGAGATACTGTTAACTAAACCATTGTCTAAGACATTGAGTTCCAAAATGTTCATCTTAAAATGTAGAAAAATGCTTTCCCTGTCTAAGTTCAAATTTAATCTAACGTAAACCTCTTTAGCAGAAAATGAGAACAGACATGCAGCCGAGTGTAGAAAATGCTGAAATACATCATAACTGCTTTCTGTGCAAAGAAAAGTTTTCTACTGTGTCATCCATGTAAGTTTAACTAAATGAGTCCCAAAGCACTGAATGCATCTTACCTGGCCCAATAACAAAACCCAATGACATTTCAGAAAAACAAACCTAAAAATATACAATTTTTGTACCCCTGTACAGCTAAGCCCCTAAAAATCAGGTATATGTAGAAAAATGTTAAAGCGGAACTAACCATCAAAAAATGTCAGCTGCACCAATGTTTGTTTTATGAAAACTCTGTTCTTTACCTTTTACTGGCTGCAGATTCGGTCAAGAAATGGCCCCTGACAAGCTATCTGGCTGCACCGCATGAATACAAAAGCTCCAGTCTGGGGGAGGGATTTATATAATGACAGTGACCAAGCTGTTCTTGTTCAATACTGCCCAATGCGTAGAGGTTGATTTTCTGAAGGCAAATAGGCTGTTCACTTTGCAAGAGAATTTCCCTTAGCTTAGTAAATATGGTGAACAATCACTTTGCATAGAACACCCAATCACGTACAAGGATAAGATTAAAAAAAAAAAAAAAAGTACTTTTGCTTGCACATGATTAGATGATGGAAGTCAGCAAAGCTAAAGCTAAGTCCCTTGCAAAGTAAACAGACTATTTTCCTTTAGTAAATCAACTGCATAGTGTGTAAATGTAATGTTGTGGATGGAAGATGGAGGTGTGCCAGTGACTTACAGAGGCTTCTGCACACAGTGGCCACAGACATTCCTCTACTGCCCTGCATGGACTGTCAAACGGAGAAACTGTAAGTGATTTAGATACAATGCCTTTGTATTTAAAGGTAATAAATATATTGCACAACATAACTTTATCTAAAATCATGTCACAACGTTATTGGGGTGGCTACAGATAACTGTTAAAAAGTTGGAGCTGTGTGTGGCTTCTCCTATAGCTCAGTATGTCAGAAATGAGTTGTTCTGACTGAGGACAAAACAACTCAGATGCCATGATGTACTAATAGCTTTCACTTTTTTGCACCTTGAAATTTAAGCAAACAGTCTGATACAATTGAAGGGGTAGGGAGAGACACGGGTTCTTTTCACTGCCTTTGACCGTGGAGTGAATGTTAGCTATTCTCCTATTACAAGAAAATGAGTAGCTAGCTGGTTATATTTTATGATTTCAACAGTTTGTTTGTTGTAAACATTCTCTTGCTTGTGCATTAGACTAGATTATTTATTTAAAAACAAAAAAACTGTTTCAGTATAATGGGTATTTCATGTTGCAAAAGGAGAAAGAGCTTTTATTTATTTGTGTAATTTTTTTGCCAGATCATTGTAGTTAGTCTTTCAATATGCAATTTACTCTCAAAGGGGCCCTTTTCACGGCTATCAAATTATTTAAATGAAGATTGGGCTAGTTTCTCAGATTCAATGGTAGCAATAAACATTAACCTATAAAATGACTTATTTGTCTATCATTTTAAATATACACATTTGACTTTAGAATGAGCAGCAGACAAATGTTAATATCAGCCGTAGGAAATTTACTCTAAATTGCAATTTATGATGGCACACACTAACCTTTAATAGATATCATTTTTTTTTTTATACCACAGCTATTTTACTAGAAGCAGTGCTGCAAATATCTAAAAGTTTCAGTGTGTGTGTGCTTTTTGTTTTGTGTGTGTATGTTGTTCAGTATGTTATATTGTACTGCAAGCTTTCTAGAATCCTCAGTTCACCACAAACAGAACTAAGTATTCTCAAAAGCTTGCACAACAAAACATATTCAGTTAGCTATTAAGGTAACAAAAAATGCTGCCTATATTTTCATTTTATTGCTATGAATTCCCAAAGCACACAGAAGCAGTTTAAAAAAGGCTGCTAAGTCCAATATACTAACATTTACAATGTGGTATGCTGGGACAATTTAAAGGCAATGTCCACTTGTATTAAAACATTATCCAAAATATTTAGGTTGTTATGTAATATATTTAAAAAGTTATCTTTCTATTTCAAGCTGCAGCCAGCTAAAGCAAACATTTTGCAGTATGTCCATTAGATGTACAACTATGTAAAACTATGCAATCTGAGGGCCTATCTACACAATTCATCTAATCTGTATCTATTTAGGGAAGCCCTTGCACTACATAGCTGTTGGCAAATTTAAAGGAGGGCACACAAGTTGTAACATATACGGTCATTTAGGATTGTCTGCTCATGTGATTGCGTTGCCGTTTTCCCCAGGTTTCTGCACCCAGGTCAGGTAAAATGTTAGACATCCCTGGTCTCTCTTTTCATTTAATGTAGTGAGCCCAAAACTTTCATAAGTGGCATTATGGGCATTATGCCTGGCCAAACTTTCAAACCATAATCACTAATAAGCCTGGGAAGTATGAACAGGATGTATGCAAACATATGCACATTTGTGTATATATCCGGTTGTATTTTCAACAATGATAGAATGCCACCTATAGAGGAATAAATGGGTAGAATGTCAATCAATGCACATGGATGACTAGACGCACTGTCAAAGTATCTGGCAACTAGGACACCATCTTAACCAAATGTTTGCAAGGCTGACTCTAAAAGCACGGTTAGATGAGCTGATTCATTACCTACAAACCTTTTTGGAGTAAATTAAAATATACAAGCAATATGCATAAATTACAAACAAAAATCATATAGCAGCACAGTTCCAAAATAGAGATCTAGGGTATTTCTAAGATGGCCTAAGCAGACCCAGGGCGTCATAAACATGTTAAAAACTTTCATTTTTATCTGTGTCTATATAGATATATACACACACTCACCCGGTACATATGCACTATGTTGTATCCAAGATATTTTGCTCCATAAAGTAAGCCATCGGGCCATTTCACTTGCACATGCTCTCCTTCTGCAGGTGGCCCTAATTTAAGGCAGTCTCTGCTCTGTAATATAAGAAAGGTGAACTCATTGTTAAAATAAAAAATACAGAATCACTATAGTACTGCACACAAGGGGCAGCCACATTTCTCATTTCCTACACAGGCTGTGCTTTTTTTTTCTTCCTAAAAATGGAGCACAACCTTGTGCTCAGATGCTCATCTTAGGTCATTACATTATAACCATATTGCCAGAGAACTATGAACAGACCTTAATTCAGAAACAACATAACCATCATTATCTTTCTTGCAAAAGTAATTCAGCAAGAAAGCTGATTGTATTGTCAGATATACAGTATAACCACAAGGGTGAGCACCTGCATAAGATTAACGGTGTGACCATAAATATTTCCCAGCAGTGCACCCCAAATCTACAAACAAAACTTTTAGCTAATGTTTATGATAATTCTAAAGGGGAATTCATGTTGATGAACCAAAGACTTTGCCATTGCTTATGTAGCAAAGGACCAAATACTAAAAATAAACATAGCAGAAAAATGTGCCATCTTTCTTTCAAAAGATTACAGTAAGTGCCTATAACCATTTTTTAAATGTTTTTAAAGAGATTTCAATCTTGTAATTAAATATAGTTTACATACATATTCTTAGGAGCATCAGATACACTCTCCCATTGTCTCTCTCCCAGAAGGGGGTCAGTTGCCAGACAACAGGCCCTGCACTGCCGGCAACACCTCCTATACTCTCCTTGGGTGGCGTCTTTGTTCCTATGCAGTGGCTTGGCGCCATCTGCCTAACCTCCTCTGTTCACATTGGCCGTCGGTGCTCCGTGGATTGCCTCTGTACTGACCCTTTGACTGGATAATGGATTACAACACTGATTGCTGCTTGCCCTGCCCCTTGCCTGGATACACTGTATTACGATGATTGCCACATGTCCTGAACCTTGCTTGAATAGCAGACTCTGTCCTAGCATGTTGCTTGCACCGCCCCCTGCTACCCGGGCATCCAGTCAGTCACTGGTCCTAGTCGCTCCTGCATACCCTTTAACCACTCCATATGATGAAGCCCTCTAACTTTGTAAGTGAACTCTCTGGGTGGTGCGCAAACTAATAATAATAATACATATGATGAGGGGATCCAGGGTTTATGGCTATGTGAACAAAAAAAAACTGGGCATGGAGAGGGCAAGTAAACCTTGGGTAGCTTTTTCTTCTATACAGGAGGGGACCCAAAAACGTAAGAGAAAAAAAAAGAAAACGTAAGAGAAAAAAAAGGGAGTTACACTTAGAGTGGAGATTCAGATGCAAACAAATGCTTTTTCTTGACTGGTTCACCAGTATAAGATAGGATTTTTAAAATTGTGATATTTGGCCTAGACCAGGGCTCAAAATGTAAAGTCCTGAGCTACTAGCCAGGCCTTAAGAGTTACTAGCCACCGACCTTAACTCCGCCCCTAAACACACCCTCTTAAATAATCTTATGATAATTCTTATCTTATGATAGTTGCCGCTTGTAAACGGCAGATTAGGGATTCCTGCTGCAGGAAAACGCAAGTTCCTGACACAGGAATCTCTAATCACACCTGAAATATACTGTAGGTGTGAATGGGGCCTAATATACACATACACTAAAGGTGTCCATACACCTGCCGATTATCGTACAATAATCGCGGGTGATCCCGCGATCGTACGATAATCGGCAGGTGTATGGGCAGCGTGCGACCACTTCTACTGTAAGGTCATACGACTTTGGTCTTCCAAGCATGCTGGAAAACCTGCCGAAAATCGTACGATTTTTGGCGGGTTGGTGGCGTGGTCGGAAGACGAAAGCCGCACGGGCCGATGTGCGCACACTGCCCGCTCAGCACCGCAATCATCGGAAGATCATCGAGGGGCTTGCGATGATCGCAAGTACGATCTGCCTGTCCAAGATGGGCAGATCGTACTAGATTTTAATGACCTTACAACCATCACATAACGACAGTCGTGCAATGGGTGTAAGGTGTATGGCCAGCTTAAAACACAATAATACACTTCTCAATGTTACAGAGGAGGATCGATCCCTGATTATCTGAGGGTGATTAGTGAGGTCTGCAGCAGACCTCACTAATCACCTCCAGATAACCAGGGATCGATCTTCCTCACAGACATCCTTTCTTTCGGCCGGAGCTCAGAACTGTCAGAGCTACAGCCAAAGGAAGCCAGAGCTGACAGGAGCTGCTCTGCGGTCTGCATCCGACACAGATGCAGACCGTGGAGCTGCTCCTGCAATTTAGGTACATGGTCTGCGACCGTGTGCCTGACATTTCAGCTGGCCACATAGTACCGGCTCACGGGCCGGAGTTGGCCTGCGGACCGGTACTTGGAGACCCAAATTTCCACTCGCCCTCAATTTATTTTTACTCGCCAAATGCGAGCAGGCGAGTGGAAATTTTGAGTCCTGGCCTAGACTATAAAGCCAAAAAAGTTAAACTACACCTTTAACTCGGGCACTATGACCATTTCAGACACTAGCACTGCACAATACATAGCTACGTAATGAGCAGTTGAAGGCATAAAAAATGAAATGCCACATCTACTCCCATGAGAGCAAATGTTGATATATTGGCTTCAGTTCTACCACTGATCCAAATCAGTCACTTAATGGATCATGCAGTGACTTCAGTATAGGCACATAAAAAAACAAAAATATTTATACAAACATAAAAACACAAATGTTCCACTGTCCTCGGAAATCACAAATATAAAACGCATACAGATTTTTGCATAGTAAAAGCAAACATGAATGATCAAAACAGAAATAGCTGTTTGTCTTTTTCTTTCAAAACTACTATTTAGTTTCCAAATAAAAGATCTACATGAATATATTCTGTCTAATTCACGTATGTTTTATTTTTAAACCCAGCATCAGGGTTATCAACAATACTTCATACCTTTATTTGTCTAGAAGGATGGGGGAATATCTGCAGACACTAAAAGCTCATGTATTGTTCTAAGTTTAATATACAGCAAAGTACCCTACTGATTTTAATAGTTAAAAGATCATCTAAAAGTTAGATACATGTTAATTGTGCTTTTATTACATTGAGAATTATTTACTCCAGCCAACATTCAGGAGCGGACTTCCTTACCAGAGATACCATACTTGTCAATACTGCATATTTTCATGGAACTGCTCTTTATCTTGACTCTCTATGGACATCTGGTGATATTTCATGGAATTACAATTACGTTTGGTTTTATATTAAAATATATTTAAGTCTATACACATGTTGCACATGTTACATAGTTTCATAGTAGATAAAGTTGGAAAAAAGATACAGGTCCATCCAGTCCAACCTATGTGAGCATGTGTGTTAGCTTGCTTTTTTGAGAGCATACATATTCTTGTATATCGTGTTCGTAGAAATTTTCAGAATTTATCAATACTTCCAGGTAATAGTACTAACTTGGAGAAGGGAGTTCCATATTTGTGTTGCTATGACCATAAAGAACCCTCTCTGCATTTTCCAAATAACCCTATTTTACTCCCACCTTAAACATTTTAAATCACGTGTCCTTGTCAGGGACCTATGATTAAACAAGTTGTTATTGGTTTTAGAATCATTGCTTGATTAGCAAATTAAATTAATAATTTGTAGACAGATTAAACACCTCCTTTTTAAGGTAAATAGGTTTAATTTACTTAACTGTAGCTGAGGTCCTCTAGACCCCTTTTTAAATTTGTTGCTCTTTGTCCAATTCTAGGACATTTTTTCCGTTGATTCGTGAGCAAAACTGGACTGCATAGTCAAGATGAGGCTGAACCAGTGTTTTGAAAAGGAGTAAGAGTATTGATGTATCCCTCTAATAAATACAATTTTTAATGCATGATAGTAATAGCAACAATGTCAGGCAACCAGAATACATGAGGACATCTATGGTACATGAGAACATCTGTGGTACACGAGGACCCTCAAACCTTTTTTCAGCTCTGACTCTCCCAGTGTAACCCCTCTTACGGTGTATCTTGCCTGCAAATGTTTAGCCACCAAAATCATAATTTTGCATTTTGTAACATCAAACCTCATCTGCCAAGTCTCAGCCCATTTTCCTATTTTATCCAGGTACTTCCTGTAATGTTACTACATCATGTGCCAAAGTTACGTCTATGCTTAATTTTGTATCATTAGCTAATACAGAAATAGAACTCTTCATTTCAACCTCTTTGTCATTTAACAAAATTAAACATCGGCCCCAAGACAGAACCCTGGGGCACACCACTTGAAACCTTAGCCACTCAGAGGTTAAATCATTTACCTCTACATTCCATACCTGCTCCTCAAGCCTTACCGAGATCTGATGGGTTCCCCCCTTCTCGGCCTCACCTTATTCTCCTCCACTCCTTACCACCTTTTTGCGCTCAGTATCTGTGGGCTTCTCTGCAGTACCTTTCTGGTCACTAGTGAGCCAATCCCTGCAGCAGGGACCATCAGCATGTGAATGGGGGCTAAGATGTCATTACAATACACAGTGTGTTGGCACATACTGCTGTTCACATAAGGTTCACGCAAAGATTCTACAGAATGTGCACAAAACATGCACAATGCAAAGGAGAAAAACTAAACATTTGTGTGATCTTGTTTTACTTACAGTGTGCTACAAAGGGAAATATTCATTTGAGAGACTATAGTTGTCATTTAAGCAATGATACGTTTTTGTTGCACATGGACACAAACACCCCATTATAGTGTGCACACCAGTGCAAAACAAGAGACCTTGATTTTGCCCATTATCTTTACAGAGAACAGTAGAGATTCCATGCAGGCTACTGCCATTTGTTGTAACCTGAAGTTTTAGGTCAGACATCTTATTTCTTGGTGGATTCAATATTGTAATGTAACCACAGCCATATGTTAGAAGATTGCTTTGACTAGTTGTACACATTGTTTGTACCAAAATGTTTAGCTGCAGGTAATGTACACTTATACACGTTAGAGAAACCTGTGCTGGGAGAGTTGTGGAGCTGACATTTTGGAAATACTTGTAACAATGCTGGTTGTCAGGCTTTGGAGCTGATTCTTTGAGTTAAATACTCTCACCTACCCAAAACAAGTATAGTGCAAATGAGAAGAAAGCTTAATTTAAGCTACAAATCCTAATGCTGGTCTTTTTACCTTATAAGATCAGCATGACAGGCAGTCAACTAAGGGCGTGTCCACAACAGATGTGTTGAGGCTGTGCTGGCCAGTTTTTCCAACGCAGTTCTAACACATAAACAAAGCTGTTTGCCTTGTTTTAAATTGGCTTAGTTCACACCACCACACTGTGGTGGTGTGTGCTGTCAAAACACCACAAAACGTACTGCTTGCATACAGTACTTTTTCCCCAGCGCAGCATGGTGATCGCATCATGCTGTGACCAACTGAACTTTTTTAAGTTCTTACAAAAGAGAAGTAAACAGTGCAATGCATCGCAATTAGCGCATAAGTACAGTTACCCGTCACCGCACATCAGCAGGTGTGCATTCAGTGTGGCTTGCTGGTATGAACGGACCCTAAAACTTGCAGTAGGAGAGGGAAGCCATCCCAGCAAATGTTCCTTTAAAAATATCCTAAGTGATGCTGATTTTGTTACGTACATCAGACAAAACAAATATTATGAATTTTAGCTTTGTACAGACAAACACTATATTGCTACAATTAGCTAGATCCCTTAAAGAGTGAAAAAATAAGTAATCCACATAAAAGACAAACCTTGCCCTAAAGTTCATAGACTGGATGCAAAACCATTAAACGTTGTTTATATCACAGCAGCTGATTTATAAACTGGCGACAGAGAAGCACAGCTCAGTGCACTTTTAATGGCGATAGCCATGTTTTATAATTACAATAAATGATATGGATAATCATCACAGTATAACTGTGGAGATCTAATTTTGATTTGCTCTTTTTTTGCCTACTGCAAAATCAGTAGTAATCCAGAGATACAGCTGTAGGAAAAAAACAAGAGATGTGATACAGTGTGAGAACTGTCAAGTAGAGTCAGCTATTCCTGTATTAAAGCCATAGAATAAATATATGATCTGGTCAGAGATGCAAAGGTGACACAACCCAAGTTCTCGAAGTAAAAAAAAAGCCTGTCCCTGAGGATGAAACGAAAATATCAGAAATTCCATTCCCCTAATGATAGCCGTCACTTCATTTTAAGGCTAGCTCTGTGTACATTTGCTTTCTGGATGAATGCAAACAATTAAGTTTCCAAAAACTTCCTTATGTAAATGAAAATTGCTGCAAGATACATTGATGTAGTATAAGGTCCAAAACCCTGTCATTGAAATGTACTATGTAATATGGCTGGCTACACAATAATATTATATAAAGGCCAGTTTCTTTTAAAATATTTTAGAAATAAAATGACTGTGACAAGTGGCTCTGAAACATACCCCATAATACAGTGAAGCTAGTTTAGAAACAATGGAACAAACAAGTGAATCTGTTGGCAAACCAAATTTGCTTCATTGCTCTAGTGTAAAGCTAAAAATGAATGCTGGGATTAGATTGCTTAAAGTGGACCTTTACTCCCTTTTACCACAAATCACATCAGCATGCAGCTCTCCACTTCTAGCACAAATAAAGGAATGTGCCAAAGTGTTGCATTCTGGTAAGGTTACATCAGCAGAACATTGCATGGAAATCTCATCTGCAATCTCATGAGATCTCAGGGAAAGGCATTTTCCTCCACTGAGATGATGTACATGGTCACATGTCCTAGTCACATGCGCCAGAGTTCCAAGAAGTAAAAGGGAGAATAGTAACCTGCCCTTAGTTAACATGGCTACTGTCAGAAGACTGGGTAAAGAAAAGAGAAATAAGTTATGCAAAGAATACAAAGCCTACAAGTATGTGTTTGTAGATTGTCATTACTAAACATATCTAAAGGTGTGTGTGTGTGTGTGTGTTATTTTGAAGATATGGGTAAAATGCCTCTTTAATATGGGTAATCTTTCGTAGCTTAAAGCTGAACTCCTGGTATACTCTTATGTATACTTACATTAGTTCAGCTTGGCCCAATGTAAGTATGCATATGTCCTTGCACCCTGCTGCTAAATAGAGTGGCAGGGTTGTGTAAGGAAGGTAAAAATGTGCTGCCTTGGATGGGGGAATAAAGTGAACCTGTAGTTTTGCATAGACAAAGCTCAGGTTTACCTTAACAATGTAATAGTGTGTCGGCAAAAGCACCAGTGCACAAATTATTCAGTTTGACTTTGAGATAAATTTGATGAAACGCACATATGTAAAGCTTATAAATATCACAGAGATTTTTTTTTTAGTCCCCAGTCTAGCATGGTCGGTCAATAATCACTAGTAAACAGGGGTAGAGACAAAGCGGCAGACAGTAGTCAGAAGTCATCAATATTACACTGCTGCACAAGTCTAGCAATTCCCTTTTATGAACTAAATAGAATATTTGCTTGCACTGAATAAGAACTTCTATTTCTTTTAGATGTACAGACATTATATACAATAAAGTATAAGAAAACATGTGAGGTGTCAAGTAGTAAGTACCCATGGGGAAAAGTATTGAGTACAGTACAAAGGGATAGATGATAGTTAAGATTTTAGATGGTCTTTTTTTATTTAGTAAGACAAAGAGCAGGAGCTGACAGCTTGCTGTGCAGGAATAATACACGGCCCACTTTCACAGCATGAAAACTGTAGCTTTATTTTACCTACAATTTAACTCAACAGAACCTGTGATTGTGAAGGTACGATGGTGTAACTTGCAGCATGTCTGAATGAACAAATACAGCACTTGCATTTAAATATGTACAATTGTGCATAACAGTAAAGAACAGAATATAAAATTAGTTCAGCTAAAATGAAAAATCAAGAATAAACATTTTTGGATATTTTCAAATGCAGATCTCAGAACAAAAGTCATATTCTAATGACATCAATGTTGTGCTTAACATATACATCCTACATTACTGCTATAGCGGCAAACATCTTACAAGTACCAATTTCCTTTAGTCCTCAGATGCTTTTAAAGTTCTGCTTCTTGGTCATTTAACCACCCTCATCTTGCTATTTTAAAGATGAAAGAGCAACAGCACTTTAATGAGTTCATCCTAGCCCTCTCCCCTACTATGAGCAAGCTCTCTGTGTCAGGTTAACAGCCCTATTCAAGCAACCAGCATTTTCAGAAGGAGGTCCACAATGACAGCACCCATATTTATGTCATTTTATCACATCTCATTTATCTCATCATGCATGTCTCGATGGAGTCCTGCGTTGTCCCAAAACGTTGCATGCTTTATTGTATGATTAAAATGCAATGAAAGCAAATATTATTTAAACTTTACTCTTATGTGCAGAACAACATATCTTCATAGGTTTCCAATAAAGACAGGTTTCAGGCACACATACCAGATACATGTAAAATGTGTTTTTTGTTTTTTAGTTAACAAGGAATAACCAAATAATTGGGTGTGCTGCCTTCAGCGGTAGTAGAGTCAATGTAGGTACATTTAGGTCTATTCTATAGGCATTTAATTTTTCATTAGTATGTTGCCCCCCTGTGGCCACTATGTTAACTGCATTGAATTTCTATCCTGTGAATCCACCCGTTCATTCTTCCTTTCCTGCAAGGTGCATGCATCTGAGGAGAGGATGGAAATATTTTTTTTACCTTCAAATATTTGTACCGCTTTAGAAATGGCTGGCTGCTATACTTACCTGATCTCCAGGTATGTTCCTCCAGCAATGTTTGTCTTCTAATGATTAAAAGATTGTCTGCAGTATTTTTCTCCGCTTAGGACAGGCACAGAAGTTTCAGGCAATAATGAGTCACTATTACATTAATTGGACTGAGAAAAATGTTTTTGTTTTTTTTACTTGAAGTACAACTTTAACCACCTGTAGTAAAAAAACGGCCGGCCCGGAGCTCTCTAGATCTGAGCGGGCGTCTTTAGACGTCCGCTCAGACACGCCCCCTCGCGCGCGCGGGAAATGACATCTATCTGTCCCCAAAAAATGGTATAAAATTAATTTCAGTACAGCGTTGCATGACGGAATAAACATCAAAGTATCGCAGCGCTGAATACTGAAAAATGGCCTGGCCAGAAAGGGGGTCTAAACACCTGGTCTTGAAGTGGTTAATAATGTATTCCTGATGTGTTCCTCAACAAAGCCATATACTATTTCCCCAAACAACTAAAAAAAAGTATACTATTCTGATAAAACATCGTATAAATGTGTCTTTACATGCTTTCCCCAAAGGCTATATACTGTGGAAGGCAAATTGGACATATACACTCCCGTTCACTATATGCCAAAAGTGCTCTATTGGACTGAGATCTGGTGACTGTGGAGGCCATTTGAGTACAGTGAACTAATTATCATGTTCAAGAAACCAGTTTGTGATATTAGCTTTGTGACGTGGCACATTATCATGCTAGAGGTAGCCTTCAGAAGATGGGGTACACTGTGGTCATAAATGGATAAACATGGTCAGCAACAATGCTCAGGTAGGCTGTGGCATTTAAACAATGCTCAATTGGTACTAAGGGGCCCAAAGTATGCCAAGAAAATATCTCCCATACCATTACACCACCACCAGCCTGAACCATCAATACAAGGCAGGGTGGATCCATGCCTTCATGTTGTTTATGCCAAATTCTGACCTGACCATCTGAATGTTGTAGCAGAAATCAAGCAGACCAGGCAACGTTTTTCCACTCTTCGATTGTTCAATTCTGGTGAGCCCTTGCAAATTGTAGCCTCAGTTTCCTGTTCTTAGCTGTCAGGAGTGGCACCCAGTGTTGTGCATTCAGAGATGGTCTTCTGTTCTACAACTTTGGTTCAAAATGATAAGGCAACTGTAACTCAAACTACTTGTTACAACCAGTCTGGCCCATACGCCTCTGACCTCTTGCATCAACAAGACATTTTTGCTCAAAACTGCTGCTCACTGAATATTTTCTCTTTATCAGACCATTCTCTGTAATCCCTAGAAATGGCCTCTATCTAGAGGCAGAGCCAGCTGTACCCGCCCCCTCCCCCAGTCAGTGCTGGCAGATCGGAGAGGGGAATCCAGCCCCTCCCCCTGTCACGGCAGAGAGCCGTGACAGGATCGAGAGGCGAGCGAACCCGGTATGTGTTCGCTCACCTCCCGATCTACTGAGCCGACCTGTGACAGTCTCATTTTCACAGGTCGGCTAGAACTATGAGGTGAGTGAAAAGCACTCACCCCATAGTTCTCCTTTAATCTGGAGATACCTGTACTTACTCCATCAACATGTGTGAAGGCCTATGGTGCAAATAAATAAATGAGGGTATCACTATTACTTTATACCACTGTAATATTTAGTAAATATAATTAGTAAATAACTGGGAATGCACACATGCAGTACACTTTTCTGCATTCACATTAGATTACATATACAAGAAAGGAAGCTGATTAACTAGATGTCGGGCCCAATAGTGTGCATAACATAGTGCCAGGCAATTTGACCAAAATATTTTAGACTGCAAAATTATCAGGAAAATTCTTAATTATTCTCTATTGCGAGTTGGAGAACACTGCAGTACACAATCTATGGGACATTTTACTTAAAGCAGACCTTCACTCTCCTTTTCATTATATTGCTCCTTCCGCCCCTCCTTTCACGCAGATTTTTTTTATTTGCAAATATCAGCCCGGACTTCCATCTTCCTCACCTAGGCAACAATGATGTAGCCCCTAGCTGTCCACTGCATCCTGGGATATTCACATCATGCATCTGAAGAGGCTTTGAGGGAACCTACAAACGATGCACATGTGTCATGTCTTCAGTGGGTTGGCTGTAAGGACCTGGAAGAGACAGCCAGGCTCCAGATGACATAGTAAAGGAAAATGGTGGCACGCGTGCAGCAGTGGATTACAGCAGGACAGTGCTGGATTCGCTGGGGGTGTGAGTATGTTCAATGAGGATAATCCAGCAAACAAGGTAAGGTGGGTTTGGAATTAAAAAAAAAAGAAATTACCTAGGGGGTGAAAATCCTCTTTAAAGGGTATATGAACCTAAATACTAAAGTTGTGTAAATAGGTCCTTTTTTTTAGCCATGCAAGGTTTTTTCCTATATTGACGTGAGTGAACGTCTACTGAATACCTGTTGATCTTGCTGTCTAGATATGTAATGGAACATCAATCAAGACGACCAACGCCCACCAACTCGCCAAAATAAAAAAAGATTGACGTTGGATTACGTCGCTGGACAACGCGATTGAACATTGATTACAGCGTTGGACGATTTTTTTTGGTCAAAAAATGTTTGTGTTTTTTGTTCAATTAAAGGATAATAATTTTTTTTGATGGTGTTGTCTGTTTATTTACTTTCCCGTGCTACCAGGCCAGTGCTCCGAATAGGGGGTCCGGCATGAAATTTTAGAGGGGGGGCACATTTTTTTGGCGTTGGGTTCCCCCTTAAAATTCCTAGCAGACCTTAGGGTCTGGTAGGACTTTTGAGGGGAAACCCCCACGCGTTTTATGTTTTTTTTTTTTAAATCGGCGGGTCCCCCTTAACATTCCTACCAGACCTAAAGGGTCTGGTATGATTTGGGAGGGGGATCCCGAACGGTTTTTACACTGACAGTTTCATGCACGACAGCATTCGGCTATTCACTATCTGCTGTTCGGCCCCTATGAGATAAACGTGCTGAGGCTGTTTGGCTGAACTGAAGGGATATGAAGTCAGTTGAATGCAGTCGATGTATGGCTCACAATAGCCATACAGAGCTGCTATGAATAGCCGAACAGGCTTTGGCTCGGTTATTCATTCGGCTGATTTGGGCAGCTTAGTGAATGACCCCCATAGTGTCTTCACATGGTACTATAAACTCAATTCACAAAGTTAACACACCAGGATAAGTACACTTTCTTTTTTTTTAAGCGACAAGTACTTTCAGCTCTGACCAATCAGATTTGAAATTTGCAGTCACAAGGCTTAATCAGAGAGCCCTATCCTTGTGTTAAAGCTTTGTAAATTGAACCGTATGTGTGTTATAGCAATTACCTATGCCATATGTTTGAAATATATTTTTCATATTTCCAGAGTAGGAGGAAGAGCCTAAGCACGCAACAAAAAATGTGCAGCAAGCCTATTACAAAAGCAATTTCCTTGTTTTATTTATTGTTTAGTGAGGAACTGCAAACAGCAATGATGTTATGCTTTCTGTAAAGTGCAGTAATCTACTGCAACAAGATTTCAGCTTACATCAGTTTTAATCAGTGACAGCAATGAAAAATGATTATTAATTAACCATTATACATAGCTGCATTGGGCATACTACTATTACTTATAGTAAATTAACCCACATATGTTCACGCGTGTGTCCCAACAAAACAGATATCTATAACAACCACATTTAGCTCTGCATTGTGGTGAAGACACAGGAAATGGAAAATGTGAAATAGCCTGAAAGTCTATTCCAGACAGCCATCAACTTTTAATTCAGCGTGTGCCTTAAAAGAAAAGGTGTGAGGTAATCAATTTTCAAAAAGCAAACATGGTATGACTAAGAAAACTCTTTATTTTCCTGCCACTATGCACATTCACTGGGTGCAGCGGAGTCATGGTATAATGAAACATTTTCCACAGTGAAGCACATTAATTCAGTCATTTTCCCTAAATAATTACAGTGTTTCAGTGTAAAATATTTATATGTAAAATAGCCAAATCATTAATGTGATGTTTGCTATTGTTAATGTAACTTTTATTTACCCTTTGAAGTTGCAATGTGTTTATTTTCTGGTCTCTTTGTAGGGTGATTGCAAAGTGGTCTCCTATGATAATGACAAGCTCAATAATTCTTAGCTCTCGACCATTACACTGTATATTTACAGGATGTTTAATTGGTCTTTCTGGTTTATTTTCATATTCCAGAACTCCAACTGAGCAGTGAAATACAAAGCTGAAATACACTTAGGAGCCTGTGTTGACAAGAGGGCTTGTATTGATGGGCAGCTTACATTTGAGGTCAGTTTGAGACACTTATGAGATCATGCACAGTTGAATACAAAAAGATATTTGCATTAGACTTGCAGTTGACCTCCTAAGCTGCATCAACCTGCTTAAGCATTCCAATCATATGGGGAGACAAGCAGTTCTGACACAAACAAAAGCCTGTGAACAAAAACCCTATAGGTGTTTTATATACCAAAAATATTTATAACTATGATCAGCCAGTAAACCCTGGCACAATTCACATCTATGGTGATGATGATACCACTATTCTCCACTGCAGCTTCTTATGGTACCTGCCTTGTCACTGGATTTTGAAAAACATTACTACACTGCTTCATTGTCAAATGGCATGATTAAACACATGAAAGTGGTCAAAACTGCAAAAAGCCAGATCAAAACCAACGCTTCTTAGCCCCCCCATGTAATAGCAATAAAGTTGTGTGTTAAAAAAAAAAAATGTAATACAAAAATTATGGAATCATTAAAAAAAATAAAGAATACAAAAAAATTTTTAAAAAATTTAAGTCCCCGCCCCCACATACTCACGCTGATATGCGTCGGGTGCGCCTACGTGCGAAAACGACGATTGCGCCTATTGTGCCGCACATGTTACATATCGCCGCAAACGTCGGAGTGAGAGCAATAATTTTAGGGCCATTATTACTGATAACACTAAACCTATGGGCGTTTTTTGCGATTTTGCAGGCGCACGCAATTTTAGGGCTTGACATGTTTGGTGTCTATTTACCCAACGTGATCCCGACTTTTATGTTTTACCAAAAATACAGTTAAGAATAAATGTTTTATAACATAACGTAGGGAAACTTTGTTTATTTTTTTTTACATTTACGGTACTTTTTTAATTATATAGTTAAAAAAAAATAACCACAAAGGTGATTATATACCTCCAAAAGAAAGCTCCATCTGTCCCCAAAAATTTTTGACATAAATTGCAAGGCTATAGTCCGGTCATGCTGACTGGTGAAATTTTTAACTGACTGGTGAGATACCCTAAAATTTTTCAAGCCCTGACTATAACCATGTTAAAATTATTTCAGCTAGTGAAACCAAACCAAATCTTAGGACTGCAACATTCAAAAACAAACATCTGTCCTAAATATTGCCTTGAAAGCTTTTTACCCTGAATTCTCTTAATTCTGATTGTCATAAGCAATTAAGTAACAATTAAGGCACCCCACCATCTGTGCCGCACATGTGTTGGAAACTCACTAAGCTTAAAATTGAGTTTCATGTTATTTCACACACCAATTATTCACCAGCTCCTAATTAGAGCCAATGAAAGTGCATTGAAACTACATTCAAGGTTAAACTGCTTAAAATAATAACTTAAAAGTGCTTTTTTAATTGTAAACATATGTAATACTTGTAATGTAAAATATCTAATAACTACAAGGTGTTTTATGTAAAAAAAAAAAAAAAAAGTTCTTCCTTGATGAACTACATTCAACAGGTTCATGTTGAACTTTTTTTTTGTTGTAATCACCTATTTTATAAGCATAAGCCAGTTTTTTTCTGGCAATGCTACCGATGACCAGAGCAAGCAGACTTCCCATTGCCCGGAATCTGACTAAACAGGGGGACTTGGTGTGTATAAGTACTCTTAACTAATTCATACTCCGCTATACTATCAAATTTTGTATCCATCTAGAATGTAACATGGCAAAATTAATGTGTTTACTAAACACATTTGTGCTCTGTCCGTTTTACTGCATGGCAAAAGATTCTGAGCTGTTCTTTTAGTGACCTGAGTAACTATTGTGCCTGCCTTGGTATATACAATGCTCGTTACAAGAAGATGTAAGAAGATAGGGGCACATGTAAGATAGACATGTAAATTCTACACTGATTTACATGCTGCAACAACCAAACTCACATGTTGTTTGGAAACTGAGCACATGTATGTTCAAATTAATTACTGCAGTAAAGAAGTCACAACTGTGAACTGTGAAAAAACATATAAAAATATTAACTGCACCTTTATACTAATAAAAATTTGTTGATGTGAAAAAAACACATTTTATTTGAACTATAGCTGCTGTCACACTTTTTGAATCCCTAAAACATCCATTCTTATACCTTTTTCTTTTAGGTCATCCCCTTGTCTGCCATCTACCACATATACATGTTGCATAAAATAATAGTTTTGTTAAAGGAAAAAAAAGGATTGTCTAAGAGACGAATAAATATTTAAAGCATATTAAAAGCATGTTAAAATATTTAAAAGGGTTAGCGAAACGTGAAGACAACAGGCATGCTTTCCTTGGCAACACGTCCATAATATGTTCATTTAACTGGGCATAGGGAAAAATAAACTCACATTAAACTTAGTACAAGACGTATGCAGTGACATCTTTTAAATGTACAATGACCCTCATGGACATACTGTAAAAGGGTAGGCAGATTCACTGGCAGCTTATCTCAGGAAAAACGACCTCCAAAATGATTAAATATTGCAATGATCATTTACATGGAGAGGTGTGGCACACATCACTAACCCAAATCATCTGACAATGATCATTTACCACCTACACACAGCCACATGCCAACTTCTCACCTGCTAGGCACTGGGCTTACATCCAGGTTTCCTTGCAAGAGGCAATGATGAATTGTACCACAATCAAAAGGTAGGCTAGAGGGAGCTTACTGACAGATATTGCACTTCATAGAGATTAGTGAATCAGAAAAGCATAACATTGAGCTGGTCTAAGATAAGGTTACAAAAAATGTTCCAGTGTGAGTTTAGCTTTCTTCCTGTTCAGTTCAGGAAAATGTAGTCTTGCTATGTGGTTTAAATTAATGTTTAGACAGAATACAAAAGATTTGTTGAAGGTGGCTAAGCCATGTTATGGCCAGCTGCAGGAACCAATGATATACGGTATGTTTAAAATTTTACAACCCTTTTTTTTTTTAAATGCATAAATGAATGCTTGACATGCATGTTTTGCAGTGGTTTACCACAGGTTTAATATATACCTTTTAACATAAATGCAAATAGCACATGCTGGAATTAATGCATAACATGAATCAAATACAAATAAAAAGGCATGCCTTCTGTATTTTCTTTTGTAAAAACTCAATAAATACATATTAAAAAAATACAAAAATCCATGCCTACGGTAAGACTAGAGTCTACATTTTTGTACAAAACTCTTTAATAGGATCCTTTTCTCATCTGTTTATTTGAGGGTTTTAAATAATATAACTTCAGACTCCATCATTTTACCATAGTATGAAAAGGAAAGGTCAATTGGGCAGCTAAAAATGTTTGTGAACCTTCACTAGAAGCATTGTCATATTTCTAGATGTAATTCCGATACCAAAAAGCTCCAGAAATTATGTTTCAGAAACATTCGGAGATGGAAACTCCCTTTACCAGAAGGTAGGCAAATGTTGTCAAGTGCCGGATCTAGAAACTTACAGCTGTAAGCCCCCCAGGGAATGCTCAATTTTAGCTGATGTTTATGCAATCCATTCGTCTCAGTCAATGATGCAGACACTCACATTATTGTGTTTTCAAACTGGATAATGATGTGAATGCCTGTCAGTCATATGTTGGAAGATTCTTAACTTACAACTCCTATTGTCTGCATTTTTTTCATTCAGCATTAGACATTATATTTATGATGTGTAGCACATTCCCTGGAGCTTAGAAAACAATGTTGTCTTAGCTTTTTATATTCTGTATAACAACTGCATTAACCAGTTGCCGTCCGCCCGTAGTAGAAAAACGGACGGACGGCACTGTCACAGAATGTTTTTCAGGTGCTTATATGGCTTGATTAAAGGAATCTTTCATTATAAAACAAAAACAACCTAATGGTATTTGCTAGTGTCCAGAAAAGACCTGTGTGCAGAAATGATTTTGTTTGAAATTAAAAATTAAACTGTGTGCTTTCTATTGTTTATTTTTTTCAATATTAAAAAGGTATTCATTAAGTTCTGTAGAGGTCAGGCAAGAAAGCGTTGTGCTACGCCACAGATGCTTGCTTAAGATGACAAGACACAGTGTTTGTATACCACACCCTGCTAACGCTTAGGAAACTCTCACATAATATAATATCAGAGTTGGTAACTGGGGACAAAGAGAAGGCAAATCTATTAAATACTTTCTTCAGCTCTGTGCACACCAAGG
Organism: Nanorana parkeri; assembly: GCF_000935625.1. Taxonomy (NCBI): domain Eukaryota; kingdom Metazoa; phylum Chordata; class Amphibia; order Anura; family Dicroglossidae; genus Nanorana; species Nanorana parkeri. Next base: position 433,976 of record NW_017306986.1, read on the forward strand.
AATAGGATGTAACTCAAGTCCATAATGGGGATAGCAGTGCCACAGCCTCTATGGAACCACAATGGCTGACTATTGATATGGTCCAGAAACAGTTAGACAAAATTGAGGTGAACAACGCATCCACGTGTCCTCAAAGAATTGAGTTGCATAATTTCAAAGCCATAGTATCTAATTTTTAGAGACTCTCTAATGACTGGCTTGGTACTGATGGATTGGTGCACGGCCAATGTGGTGCCTATATTTAAAAAGGGATCAAAGTCTACACCGAGTAATTACAGACTTGTAAGCTTAACTCCAATTGTTGGGAAGATACTTGAAAGTTTGATCAAGGCTCACATGGAATTGTTTTTGCTTGAAAATAATATCATCAGTGATAGTTAGCACAGATTCACAAAAGACAGAAGTTGTCAAACAAACCTACTTTCTTTTTATGAGGAAGTCAGTAATAAATTGGACAGAGGAATGGCTGTGGATATAGTATACTTGGACTTTGCAAAAGCGTTTGACACCGTTCCCCACAGGCGGCTAATGTATTAGTTAAGGTCAGTAGGTATAGAGCATTCCATCTGTAATTGGGTAGAAAACTGGCTTAAAGACCATATTCGGAGAGTGGTGATCAATGATTTATACTCGGAATGGTCTGGGGTTGTTAGTGGTGTCCCCCAAAGGTTCAGTGTCGGGTCCCTTACCGTTTAACCTATTTATAAATGACAGAATTGGGGATTGAAAGTACTATTTCTGTGTTTGCAGATGACACCAAGTTATGTAGTGGAATACAGTCCTTACAGGATGTCTCCAACTTACAGGCAGATCTGAATGCTCTGTGTGATTGGCATTTATTTGGCAAATGAGGTTTAATGTTGATAAATGTAAAGTTATGCACTTGTGGACTAAAAACATGCATGCTTCATACACTCTAGGGGGAGTATGTTTGGGGGAGTCAATGATGGAGAAAGATCTGGGTGTTCTGGTAGATTATAGACTGAATAATAGCATGCAATGTATTCTTGTATTATATGGGGTCTAGACTCCAGAGATAGAGACATCATCCTACCCCTGTACAAAGCATTAGTAAGACCTCATGTGGAATATGAGGAGGAGCTCAGGTATGAGGAAAGATTAACTGACCTGAATTTGTTCTATCTGGAGAAGAGGCGATTAAGGGGGGGAACATGATCACCATGTATAAATACATAAATGGTCCATATAGTGAGCTTGGTGCCAAACTATTCACTTTAAGGTCATTGCAAAGGACAAGCGGGCAGTCTGCATCTGGAGGAAAGGAGGTTTAACCTTTGCAAATGGAAAGGATTCTTCACAGTTAGAGCTGTGAAAATGTGGAATGGGCTCCCATAGGAGCTAGTTCTAGCTAGTTCAGTTAACTGTTTTAAAAACAATCTGGGTGTATTCCTAATTGCACAGAATATTACTGGATATTGAATTCTTATAGGTGTATAAGGCATCAGAGATTGTTGATCCAGGGAATATCCGATTACCTTATGGGATCAGGAAGGAATTCCCCCCCCCCCCCCCCCCCCAACCTCCATTGGAGCAAATTGAACCATGCTTTATAGTGTTTTTTGCCTTCCTTTGGATCAACAGTGTGTAACTGTGGACATAGCATTATGGTTTTTTTTTTTATTATCTCTATAAGTTGAACTCCATGGACTTGTGTCTTTTTTCAACCTGACTATGTAACTATCTGTGTGTACATTTGAATTATAAAACGTTGTACTTGTGGTCAATTTCTGCTCAATAGGCATTGATAACTGAGGATACACAACACTATATATTATAGCACAACAAATAATGGGGAGCATTTAGAACATATATTTAGCAAGAGAACATACTTTACGAATAAAAACATTCTCACAATACTTTTAAATACTTACAACTATATCTTCAGGGAATGTATCTTTACTAATAGAGCCATCATCAAATTCAACTTCATAGAATGTCTGAGAAGTGATCTCAGCAACCTTGCAACTGTAGTATCTTGTGTTCCTGTGTTTTGCAATGACAATCTGTCCAATGCTTAGCTTCTTCACTGTTGTTTTGCTCCTCTGAAACCGACAAATAACAGACAAGAAAATCATTAGAGCATTTAGGAAGTAGCAGACATAACTACATCACTGTGTTTAGCACAAAAAGGGTCACATAAAAACTTCTGCATAATAAGGGAAAGAGCAATGTGCCCAGAATAAGAATCTAAGCAGGTTAGAAAACATCAACACCCACCAACTCTTTGAGGACAGAAGGGCCTGCTTTCTAAATATGACTTTTCAGTTAAATGCTGAAACATTTGCAAACTGTTATCATGGTGCCTTTTTTTACAGTCAGACCCGATTATACTGCCTCTTACAAGGCAGTGGTGTATTTTGGTTTTGTGCTGCCCTAGGCAAGACTAAACCCGAGCGCCCTCTCACCCCTAATCTAAGTTAGTCCCACCCCTTCCTGTGTATTACAATTTGAATAACCTGTCAGTCGCAGGATACATTGCGCACGGTTCTGACAGGTTGCGCTATCAACCTAGCAGGACGCTCTAGTTCTACCTTTGCAATAGCCACCTTCTCCATTTCTGGCTTAATGGGCTCCCTAGTTCTGCAGCTACAATAACCATTCTCTCCTGCCCTGCCATGCTGTGCTAGTCTCTAGTTCTGCAGCCACAACACCGATCATCTGCCTTAATATGCTGGGCTGTCTATTTCTGCAGTTACCCATCTTCTGCCTTGGCCGCTGGGCTCTGTAGCTTGCCCCGCTCTAGAGATATAACCCTGCACAGAGCTTTTAGGCTGCACTTCCCCGGACTCACCACTACGGGGGTGCCGATGAGCATGATGACCATCTGTATCTCAGCCCTGGGGTCCTGCGGAAGCTCCTCCGCTGCCTGAAGTAAAAGATTTGGGTGCTGGTTTCCCAGGGAGGTCCGGCGCACGAACTGCCAATGCAACCGGACGAAAGTCAAACACACCAATGCATTGCCCAGCACAGTGACCAGGAAGAGGAAGGAGCTGCAGCCGCCATATATGTAGGCAGCATTAGTGGACAAATTTGTCTCCCAGTCAAAGAAGCACAAGGTCCAGGAGTATTGCCAGTAATTTATGAATATTGTATAATATAATTTTTTTTTTCTCTTACCTAACTGGTTTGGGGGACAGCATTTTTTGGCGCCCCCATGGAAAGTGCCACCCTAGGCAAATGCCTAGTTTGCCTTGCAGTAGATACACCCCTGGGTACACATGGTATTCAAATAAGCTAAATACATCTTTACTTTGAAGAGGCTTATAGAACAAGGTAACACATTTGATATAGCCAATAGGTGAACAAGCATTTATGGTTCCTGCACTTTGGCCACGTCAGAACAATTGAGCAAGACAATGTGGTATTAGAGACTCGGCAGAATGTATCCGAACAGCAATACAAGTTACACCACACTAATCAGTTTATAAGGATCAGTGACATGTCATAGCAATATCTCAAAAACTTTGATATCACTGACCAACAAGAACAGTTTATGTAGTAAGGTCAGTTTTCAATACCTGGAAATGTATCGACTAAAAATACCACCTTTGCAGCAAACAAAAAGTCTTTATAATTCAAATAAAAGTGAACTACATTCATTTTGCTGAATTATTTATTCATTGTTATAAAATGAAAAAGATAGCAGCAAAAGAGCATGACAACAGAACTCAGTCTTCAGAAAACTAATATCTCTCCATAAAATTGCCAAACTACAGAATTTTACCTTTTGTAAATTGGCCCTATGATTCTCTGACATTACTTCTGTAATGAAACTTGAAATATACATTTACATATACATGAAATATACATTACTACTAGTAACCCCATGTCACTGCTTTGTGTACTCTGTCAAAAAGACAAGACCTGTTATCCAAAAATTAGCATGTGTTTAGTATGCAATAAAAATGTAAACATGTAATCTTTTCCAACCATGCCATCTATTGGACTTTCAATGCAAGTAATATGGTTAGGTCTAGCTGCAGTAAAATATCGTTATTTCCAACATTATGTTAAGACTGGTTATGTGCAAGATGACATACTGACAGAAACACTTTTTAATTTACTTTCAAACCTGAGAAAAAAATACTTCTGTCAGAAGAAAGTATAATGGAGAGGTTTAAAAAAGCCACTTTTGATTAGGAAGATGGTAGCTATGTCCTGATAATACAAAAGAAGGGTTGGAATTTAATCCTCTAAAAATAATATTAAAAATACTGGGAGACGTTTTAAAACATATTGTGCCATTTTTGGTAAGCACACTAGGTACACAGGAGGTAACTTTTCAAGAGGTCTAGGATAACTCTTTACGTCCACTCCTTCCTATTTATCCACAATGTTCTGTCATTATACAGCTGCTCTTCACCCAAGGGTTGTTGGGTGAAAGACCAGGGCGTAATGGGCATACAACAGATTGGTCGTGGACCTCTTGCGCCATATCCTGACTAAGAATGTCTTCATTTTCAAAGAGACGCATTACCTCCAGGTACAGGGGGTGGCGATGGGGACTTGTTGTGCCCCGTCCTATGCGAACCTGCACCTGGGGGGATGGGAGCGCAGTCTGTTTTCCAACGAAACAATACAGGATTGGCTTGATGACATCTCTCTGTGGCGACGCTACATCGATGATGTTTTTTTCATCTGGACCGGGACCCTATGTGACCTTGAGAAATTTGTGGCCTCTTTGGCCACCAATGATTTCAATCTTAGATTTACCACCAATCATAACCAAAAAGAGATTGCATTCCTAGATGTCACCATTGCGACAAGGGATGACAATTACCTTATGACCAAATTATATCGCAAAGAAACAGCGGGAAATTCAATTCTGCACGCCACTAGTTCACACCCACGCTTTCTAAAGAATAATCTCCCATACAGCCAATACCTCCGACTAAAACGGAACTGCTCAATGGACAGTGACTTCCAAAAGGAAGCGGGGGCTTTACAAACCCGCCTGTTAGAGAGGGGCTATAACAAAAAGGTGCTTATAAAAGCCTATAATCGGGTACAAAAGAAAGACAAATACTATATGGAAATAAAAAATCCACATATAAGAACAGGGTATCACAGAAGCAAACGGTCAAAATGGTTACAAAATTTTCTAGGCACCATGCCGTCATTAGAAACTGTATCAAACGTCACTGGCATTTCTGGACTGATGATGATACTATAAAAAAAGCACATCAAGGATACTCCAGAAATAGTATTTAGGAGAGCAAGGTCCATACGACATAGGGTCACCCGCAGCTTTTAGGCCCGACTTTCCCAGGGCTCAGCCTGTGGGGAGGAGGGGTTTATTAGGTGCGGACACTGTAGCTACTGTAGGTGGTTTGTGGTGAGAAATATAGTCCCCCCTACCGAACAACCAGCAGTGGAAATTGAGCCATACAATCAACTGTCATACCACAAATGTGATCTACTTGATGAAATGTATATGTGGGGCCTTGTATATAGGGAAAACTTAGAGACCTGTATGGAAGAGGATTTATGACCATCTCTACTTAATACAAAGTGGCAAGCTAGTTTCCCCCATCAGTCGGCATGTGGGACTATGCCATAATTTTGACGTATCGGTTATTCGGTTCCACATCCTGGCCATATACATGAAGACATGAGGGTAGGGGACGTGGACCAAAGATTGTTACAAACTGAGACCTGGTGGATATATAAATTGAGGTCCACCACCCCTCCAGGTCTACATGAGGTGCTTAGTTATAAGCCATTCCTGTAAGGCCAAGGCCCCCGATAAGATCAATGTTGCCGAACAATAATAGAATACCAAGGGTGTGAAAGAATAAAGGTTGCTTGTTTTAGATAACCGGCTATGGGGGATGGTCTCATGGGCCGGGCAAAACTAGCAATTAAACCATGACAAGTTGGATGTTCCTCAAACAAATGTAATTCATGGAATATGCTTAATTGGATTAATGTATGTATTGATAATCGATCATGTTTGTTTTTTTCAATATTGTATACTTCATATATGATGAAATGATATAATCTGATATAAATGTATGTTGAAATGATATAATACAATAGGGAATAACTCACAATAATGAAGGGCTAGAGAGGAATGTGCAAATATGGCGGCTGTTCCGTGTAGACGGAGACCCCTCGGGACCGTCCCCTTTCCGTTCCCCCTTTTTCCCCTCCCCCACCCCCTAAACATTATCTAGGGGGGTTGGCCTCCGATATCAAGGCAGGGAGTCAAGTACATTGGGGACCTTTGGACTTCAATCTGGACACCCACGTAAATAATTAGAACGCACATCAGAGAAGAGACCCAAGAAGCGAGGAATGGATCAACTTAAAATTGACATTTTCGGCCACCGTCGGCTCGTTTTGCGCCGGGGGGATGGCCTGGGGCGGAGATATGAGTTAGGCGTCCCGGGTTGCCATAGCGGCGGCGGGACCTAACACTAATGCGCAACCGCTGTATTTTCGCGAATGCGTAGTTGAAGTCCACACTGCAGACGGGCATCTAAACACACTCAGGTGTTGGGCGTCCCATCGGCGGTGGGTGCTATTTAAGAGGGGAGGGCGGGAGGGATGGACAATGGAGGCAGTTGCGGTGCCACAGAAGCGAAAGAATATAGAGGGCTATATAAGCGGATGGACTTGATGCATCTTTTAGTCTATTGACCTTTGGATCTCCTTGACTTGAACTGACAAGTATGTGGACTTCTCTGAGAACAGTGAGGATAAATGACATGGCAGCGATATCAGCAAGGATTAATTGTCTATAGAGACACTAGGGAATCAGTGGAGCAACACATGGTCAACACTGATGGGGGTTTGCTGTGCGAATGGATTTTGTTTGACCCCATGGGAGGCATCTATATCTGTGTAGAAAGGGAGAGGAGGAGGGGAGGGAAGATTCTCATGGGGATGTTGAGATGGGCACATTATAGAGACAAACAGGGGGTTAATCACCTGTCACAATTGAGCAAATATAATCCGCATAAGCAGGATTGTGTTTCACTTATTTTCAATGCATCTTTCACTTTACTATATTATCATGATTATTTTTATACCACGCACTTACAGTAATTAGTACATTTGTAAAAATTGAATATCAGAAGGAGTATACACTCTTCCCCTTATCTAATATTTGAGACTTATACACAGACTTAATCACTTTCAAAAAAATGTTGTATCACTTATCTGAACAATGGGACATTATCACTGAGAAATTTATTGTAATAGACTCACATATGGTCATACAGTATAGATGGCATATAAGTTCACTACTGTACACGCTACATCAAATGATGTTTGGGCTCCCACCTATGCAGCATCCATTACTATGGACACGCATACATGCACATATGTGGATGTGAGAGCGCATGGTGGGATATATGACTCCATACATATGAATTTAACAGCAAAACCAATTCTTCAGCACAGGCGACCCTCTATCTTCATCCATTCCTGGAGTCCCCTCTCTCGTGGCCCCAGGGCCCCCAGACTGACCCCTGGACGGAGTGGTTACGTCGGGATTTTAATCCCTGTCTACACTCGATCTAGGGAACCCTGTCTATATCCAAACATCTCATTGGGTCGTAAGTGATAGGCGGTTGTGGTGTAGGGGTGACGGTGGTGATGGGGCTCTCTCTGCCCGGCATAGCCGCCAGGAGCACATTTCTTTCTAGTGACTAATTGAGGAGACTGCAAAATGGATCCATGTATTACATTACTCAGATGAACTAATCTAAGATAAAAGCAATATCAGTCATACACAGAGTGGCCCTAGATGATATCAATCTGTACATGTCACTGCTTACTCCAGACCTCTGTCTAACTAGAAGCATTCTGCCAAGAAAGAAAGCCCATACATAGGAAAGCACTGGAGATTGAATCTGTCTTTTCTGCTAGGATTTCTCATAACGCAGCCAGGAGACTTCGGTTAACCGTTTTGTGACCATTTTTTTTTTTTACGCTTAGATGCCCAGTCCAAGTTTAGCAACGTCAGTATGCATTAGTTAACCGACAATAATGAATGAGAAATAAGAACACACAAATGCGCATTCCTAGTTCTTTACTGCATGATTAATTATTGTTCTTACGGGAAGGGGCATTTTTCATGGGGATTTAAAGAGGTTTATTGCAGTTGAAAAGATGTTAAAATACTTAAAAACTTGATTCCGATAACACAATCCTTGACACCAACAAAGATACCAGCCATTTTTTCTCGTACTAGATAATGACTAGACAACCGACTATTTAAATATTTTCTTCTTCGTTTGAATTGTTTTCTAACTCTCCATGGAACTTAATGTTATTGTATACTTATCTTTTGTATAATTTCTCTATATCAATATAATAAAACTGTTAATAAAAAAAAAACTAAGATACTAACCAGTCTTTGACATTAAAAGGGTGCAAGACATTATCATGTTGGGTTACTGGTGCAAAGAATTTACCCAACAACAATATTGTGATTACTGTCTTTTCTCTTGCTGGTAAGAACAAAACGAGAGTCCTACTCCATCAGCGTTTTCCACAGAGTTAAAATGTAAAATGCCCTTACACTGGGTGGATAATGACTAGGGTGGTAGAAGTCTCTCCCCACCCACGGATTAACTCTTTGTAGCCTCTTTACTGACCCCCAAATCTTTAATTCATTTGAATGAATTTCCTAGACCAGGGCTAGCCAAATGACAGCCCTCTAGCTGTGGTGAAATGAGTCGTCTCATAAGGCATTGCAAGACTCTGACAGTCACAGCCATGACGGGATTTGCAGTTTCACCACAGCTAGAGGGCTGAAGTTTGACTACCCCGGTCCTACACTATACTGGTTTCCTTGTTTTGGTCAGCTGAAAATGTCTCACTCTCTGAAGGTGTTTTTCCCTGAAAGCAGAAAATCCTTTAGGTATTTATTTTTACTCTGCATATATCTTCTTTCACAGCAGTTTTGCAAAGGAATTATCACATACTTTCCATAACAACTGGCGCAGCAAAGCTTATTACTGAGTCTCTCACTAATTAAACCGACTTACACTTTGCTGCTCATCACAGGGTTGTTGAATGGAATGCGTGTGATGAACGGCAATCAATGACAAAGCATAGTACCGGTTACAGAACCATGTTGCAAATCAAGGCTATATAATGATGGCACTATTTAAGAAGGTTGATCAAATAATTAAGACCTTAAATAACTACACATTTGAAACTTGAAACATTGAAGCACTAAAATACATCAATGAGAAAATGTTTTTCAGAACCGCCATCATATACTTTTTTACCCGTTGATCCTGCTAGTAGATTAGCTGATTTTCCACTACCTTTAACAGGGTGTGAGTGCTGTTCATTCTGCAGTATTCTCACCTTGTGGACAGGTTCGTTTTAGGTGGATGTTGAACCGAAACTCCATGATTTTGAAAAGTTAACGCTTGCAGTGGAGCTACTCCCGCACTGCAAGAGTTAACGGCTCAATTTGCCTAGGGGGGCAAAAATAAAGAAGAAATACTCCCCTGAGCCTTGGTCGGTCTGGCTGCTAAATCGGTTCTTACAGCCTTTTCTCTCCTGGCTCTGGCAGTCTAAGGACCGGTCTAATACATACTGCACATACATACATACATACATACATACATACATGAAGACAAGGAGGGACATACTATAGCCGGAGTAGAGGGGGAGAGAGAGGTGAAAGGTCAGTGCCGTAAGACCAAGGATCTTTATTTTCACCCATCAAGAAAACACAATCAGTTAATCCTTGCAGTGTAGGGGTAGCCCCCACTGCAAGAGTTAATTTTTCAAAATCATGGAGTTCTTAAAGTTAATGACAAACACATTAAAGTCTAACTTCAGCTAACACTTTTAAAACAGTTACACCAGCAGTTGTTTTTGATCTTGGGGAAAAAAGGTTTAACCCTTTTGCTGCCACTGACATACACCATACGATCTGTGCTTGATCAGCTTCAATGAGCTGCAAAGGTGACAATTAGGGGTCTAATAGACCCCTAATGTCTCCATAAAAAGGACCGGTCACCAGTAACATGCTGTCACATAGGAAGCTTGTGTCCAGAGTTTGAGCAATCATTCTAGGGCCACTATTCATAGTTAACACTACACTGATGACCTGTAAAAGCTTTTAAAGCGTCGCCCATGGAAATTTTGGCTACTGTAGTTTTTTTGACATTTGATGAGCGCACACAATTTTTAAGCTTGACCTGTTTGGCAACTATTTACTTGGTGCAACCTCTTCTCTTATATTTTACCGAAACTCGGTAATATATGGTGTCTACCTGCACTAAAATTACCTCCAAATGTATTTTTATTTTCACAGAAAATCTGGGTTTACTAAATAGCTGTGCTAATATCATGCATCATAAAAAATTGCAACTGCCACCATTTTATTCTACAGGGTCTCTGCTTTCAGGATATATATAATTCTGTGGGGATTAGGTAAACGTCAGGCCTACCATGTGCATTTTAACATGTATGCAAAAAAACGGAGCGGCTCCGGCAGCAAAAGGGGCTAAACCGTGTAAATAAAAAGGTAAGCGCTATAGGAACCCTGTCCATATCAACAGTTTGTCCCAAATACTGTCACAGTTGCTGGACAGTTTGGTTTGCATATACATCGGGGAGCAATACTAACAAATCCATTAATAAAAAATGGAATTAATTAATTCAATCATTACCAATATTAGCCACATACATTATTTTTTTTTCTCTACAGTGGGTCTTTAAATATAATGGTTATGTCACATAAGTGGAATGACTGTGCTCCCATGTGATTTTCAGATGTTGTCACTTGCTTTAAATTCATCACGTCAGCCTATGTATTGGTTGTAGGCTAAATACTTCCATTATAATATCAGAACAGAAATTTAAAATGGGGATTATTTCAAAACATCTTGTGATCTAAGATCTGCCTCAAGTTTGACTCCATACATGACTTGGTGACTAATATAAGTGACAGATTAAAGAGCACAAGGAGAGCACACAATTCAGCATTGCTGCGGCCATGCTATGCTCTATAAAGGTTTCAAATCATGATAATGAGATTTGTTCATAAAATAAAGTTCTCACCATGTTCTGATTGATCATGTGCCTGAAGCATGTGATGTACACTACAAAGGGCCAGTCATCGGGTTCCATCACTACCCCCGCAGCATGGGCGCAGGTGACGTGGAAGGATGTGGGACAGCGGCCATATGAGCACTGGATGCAAGCTCCTTGAGCATTCTTAACCCTTTGTCTGCAGAAAACACATTTCTGTGGGAGAGAGTAAGAAGATTAGTTACAATATGGCATTTCAACAAATATATACTATATAGCCCTATATGTACCCATACAGTAACTCCTATTATTTTAGCAATAAACCTTTATTTACATTCAAACTATTTTCAGCAATAGTCTCTATAAAGGTGCCCATACACTGCACGATTCTCGTACGAGAATCGTGGGAAATCCCGCGATCGTACGAGAATCGTGCAGTGTATGGAAGGCGTGCGACCGTTTCTACTGTACGGTCGCACGTCTTCCGTCGAACCAGCAGGCTAGAAAACCCGCCGGGAATCGTACGATTCTCGGCGAGTGAGTGGCCTGCTGGTTCGACAACTGACGAACGGGCCGGTGTGCGCACGCGTTTGCCGTCCTTGCAAGTCCGCCCCTCATTGCAAGCCCGCCCCTCAAGGTGGCGGGCTTGCGATGGTCACAAGTACGATCTGCCTGTCCAAGATGGGCAGATCGTACGTTTTTTTAAGTACTTTACAACCATCACAAGACTAAGGTCTTGCGATGGTTGTACAGTGTATGGCCACCTTAACTCTAAAACTGGAGAAAGGCAAATTAGTATTTTGCATACAATACACATGCAGTCATTTACTTCTTATCAGCTGCCTGGCAAGGCAGAAGCTGCAAAGTCTTTAGGAGTATACAGGTGAAACTCGAATAATTAGAATATCGTGCAAAGTTCATTTATTTCACTAATGCAACTTAAAAGGTGAAACTAATATATGAGATAGACTCATTACATGCAAAGCAAGATAATTCAAGCCGTGATTTGTCATAATTGTGATGATTATGGCTTACAGCTCATGAAAACCCCAAGAACCCCAAATCCACAACCTCAAAAAAGTAGATTATTACATGCAATCAATAAAACAAGGATTGTACATAGAACAATATCGGACCTCTGAAAAGTACAAGCATGCATATGTACTCAGTACTTGGTTTGGGCCCCTTTTGCAGCACTTACTGCAATTACTTTTGCATGATATTCTAATTATTTGAGTTTCACCTGTAGGTTCATGAATCTATAGCTAAGCTTGACAACATGCTGCCATTAATTTATATCCCTGGAGCCCAAAACGTGGTCTGCCAGCTTTCTGTATGTGGCCTGCCGTTACTATTTTACAGTAACACATGCTGATATTTTTGCGGTCTCTGACATCGGTGCTGGGAGTCATTATTGTGGCCACTGAAAGAAATTGCCAGGGGTTGTTATTGTAGCAACTGACACCAATGCTGGGAGTTACAATTACTGCCACTGACAAATGATAGGGCTTACTTTACACCTTTTTTCTCTATAGTGTGTGGCAGTACATTCCAAAACTTGCAGCAAGACTGAAATGTTTGGTGCATTACAACCCATTCATTTTGAATGGGCTGCCTATCTCAACACAATGAACTTCAAAACATGATGCCATTGTGTGGCCCACTAGGAGTGTCAGGGGTCACACTTGAGCCCCTCGATGATTTTCAAGTTGACCACCACTGCTTTATGAACTTGGTGGTATTTATTAAAATAACATAGCTAAAGGAGTGTTTCTGTATCTTTTGTGTAATCTACAGTTTTGGCTGGCCTATATGTAAACGGTTATGAGAGACTGCAATTTCATGCATCTTTTTTGATGTCTTAGAGATTTTGTTGTTCAATTTTGAAGAATTTGGCGTTAATTTGAACTTCAGGCAAACAGTTGAATACACAGCTGAACTACATATATGGGAGCTATTTTACCAAAGTGTATGTACTTCTTTCCATTCATTTAAAGATTCACACTGTCCTGCCATACAGTGCTTGCTTTTAATCTGCTGAATTTAAGTAACACTTTCAGTTCTTGACCCCCCGGCCTTTGACTGGACAGTGAATAGAGGAGCAGCGTGTCCCTAGGTAGTAAAACACCATTGCAACACAACTGATTGGCCCCTTGTTCTGTTTCTCCCTTTCCCAGTCCAAGCTCTGACACAGAGTCAAATGTAGGTGATTACACTGCTGGCATTACAAAAATACATTTAATAGTATATTAATAAATACAGGGCTCCAATAATTTGTGTCTCTTATCCACCTGGAGATAGGGTTTAAAAGAGAACTATGAGGTGAGTGCTTTTCACTCATCCTCATAGTTCTAGCCGACCTGTAACAATGAGACTGTCACAGGTCGGCTCAGTAGATCGGGAAGTGAGCGAACACATACCGGCGTTCGCTCACTTGTCGATCCTGTCACGGCAGAGGGCCGTGACAGGGGAGGGACTGGATTCCCCCCTTCCCGCTCCGATCCTCCAGCGCTGACTGGCGGAACCGACAGGAGAGGGGGCGGGTACAGCTGGCTCTGCCTCTAGATAGGCAGAGCCGGCTGTCATTCACGCAGCTGGGCGGATCCAGACAGAATCGTCGGGATCTGTTTCAGCTGCGGCGTCTCAGTATACCGCGAGCTGTAGCTCAGGTATACTGAGCTTAGGGTGATGGGAAGCCCTAACCCCATAGTTCTCCTTTAACAGAACAAATGGATCAAGCTTGAACACAATACTATGTTTGTATTCCATTAAAGGGTATATATATAAAGCAGTGAATGTTACATTCACTAATCATTCATTGCTGGTGTATCTTCACAGTGCATGTTTTGAATCCGTGGTTCTCAACTGGTGGGTGGCAACCCTGTGTTCAGTGGGTCTCCGTGTGCCTTCCACTGTGCTAGGTGAAAGGCTCCTCAGCCTCTCCCTAGTGCAGCACTGTCAGTTCTCACGCCGAGCATCCATTCTAAATATGCTGCCCAGCGCTGTGTCAGCTTGAAGTGGGGTGGGGTGGGATGGGGGTATGGCGGAGCTCCATCTATACACACATTGCATATAGCTCCCTTGAGTGACCTGTAGAGGTGCTTGGACCAGAGTGATGTCAAATTCTGACTCCGCAAGGGAGCTGTAAAAGCAATGCACATATGGATGACGGTGCGTCAGAGCACAGCAGCCCACACTAAACCAAAGGCTGAGGATCGACTCTGGTACTCATAAGGTAGGGATACTGGGTAGATCTTTAAAAAAAAAAAATTTCTTGGAGTGTGTATGTGTGTGAGAATGTGTCTGTGGTTGTGTGTGTCTGTCAGTTTTCTGAGGGCCGTTCACACTAATACAGTGCGTTAATTGCGCAGTCCCGTGCGATTAACGCACTGTGCCACAAAATCGCACCTACCTCACGTTCTGGTGCAGGAGGTGCGTTGCTATTCATTTGAATGGCACCCCAAATGCACCTACCACCCACAGTTCGATCACCCACATTGGAACGCGTAGTACCGCAATGCCATGTGTTCCTGTGCGGTGCGACTTGGGATGAAACTTAATGACCAAGGACAAATGTGGGTCCTGAGGTTACACAGGTTGAGAATCACTGTTCTAAATGAGTGATTTATTCACCTGCAGTTAATATGTTTGGTAAGCGCTAGTACAATGCTCAAAATCAACTATAACCTTGAACAATATCTTATGTCATAAACTCCTTAGTGCAAAAAGATTGTGTACTAATTGAAGACCACTACACCAAACATTCTACTTCAGCTTTAGGCAGAACAGGATTACTAGTTATGCAAGAAAGTATCTGCCTAGGGCCCAAGTCTGCTTGGACATAACTAAAGCTGGCCATACACCTTACAATTATCTGCAGATTTTCTGTGGTCAGATGGAAAAGGTGCAACAGATTCCTCCATCTACACTTAACTGTGTGGCTGGAGTCATCTCCACCTGGGCCAATCTGTTGCACTTTTTCCATCTGACCACAGAAAATCTGCAGATAATTGTAAGGTGTATGGCCAGCTTAAGGCTTGGGCTTACTCTGGAGACTTTTTGCTATACATACACTTTCACTGTTGTGCCCCCAGCTGTTCAATAAACAATGGTCATGTTTATTACAATGAGAGGGGAGAGAGAGACAGAGGCGTTAGGAAGAGACTGCTATGTGTGTGAGATAGGCTGCCCAGTGACAGATTTTACTGTAGTCTTGCTACTGCTTTTAACATACTGTATAGGTGGTTTAGTGGTTGGGATTACTTTTGCCTCTGAATTATATAATTTGGTTATTCTATGCAGGTGTCTCCCTTCTAGCCATTCTTTCTGTGGCACAATGACACATTCCCACTCCTGGACCAATCAGTTGTGGCAGAGGGAATTCTGCACCCCTTTGCAACATGTAGCTTTGGAGTAGAGCATGCCCCAGTCACAACTGATTCGGCCAGTAGGGGAGTGCGTTAATGGCAGTTTAGCGCAGGCTCAAAACAGACCACCCCATATGGAGTTTTCTCCTCAACTCTTGTTCTGGGGACAACTCTAAGCTTTTAGATGTCTCCTTACTTTCTATATCGGTGACAATAGTCACCGATACAAACGGAGAAGTGAATCTCCCTAATGGGGACACAGACAGCGATAAAAACTTGACAGAGGTTTTAACCTTGCACAGCTCTATCAAAAAGAAAATTTTAAATTGTACCTCTAGGCAAATGTTTTGTTTTTGTTTTATTTTTACCAAGGGGAGAAAAATCCATGCGCTTATGTACAAAGATATGCTGCTTTGAAAAATACACAACATTCTCATAAAACAAAGTCCACTATTGTCTTATTAAAGCTAGATGTGCATCACGTTAGCTGGTAGGTATACAATAGTAGGAATAGTTAAACTTTCTTAAGAAATGAAGTCCAAATTGTAATTGTATGCGTGTTCTTACATTTTCTAAGTGCTTCTTATTCTAAAGTTTTGATACACAGCATGCCTTGTGATAGTTTGACATATTTCTGTGTAAAAATGGATTTCTATTGTATAACTGCATAGAAAAATGCTGATTTAATGTGGTCTTTCTGAACAATCAACAATGGCAAAGATCTGCTGGCAGCAGCATTTTCTTCTTTACACAACTAAGATACCACGTTGCTGCCATCCTCACAATATTTAGTTGCCACTCTGATGAGCTTTCACATTCTCAGAAACTTTGCATCTCATTCAAAAGTCACTGTGTTCTGTGCCAATCGCAATTACATAGTAAAACTGATCTGAGAAACAGAAGGATTCCACAAAATTATGCTGAGAATCAGAAATAACATCTGGTTTCTAAACAAGAATTTGGTACATGAAGGGATTGCACGCGCTTGGTTTTTTCAAAAAAGGGTTGTAAAATATTTGATGTATAAATATGTTATAATAGCTCAACATACAAGTCAATCTTTCCCTGGGTTTCCATTAAAAGCAACAATGTAGAATGCTGAGCTCTGTGTAATAACAGCAGGCTTCAGATTAAGGTGGTGTCTTGGGGGTAAAAGAGAATTCTATGGATATGTAAGAATGAGGGTAGGATCCTAACCTGTGCTTAAGGAAATTTAAAGCGGAGGGGAATTCAAAAAGTAAAGGTTTGCTGTGCTATAGAGAAATCTAGATGTGTTAATTGTGCCTCAGCGGTACCGTGAAAAATGTACAGGTTGTCTTCAATTAGGGCTGCAACAACTAATCGGCATAATCGATTATAATCGATTATTGAAAAAGTTGTCAACTTTTTCAATAATCGATTAATCGGCTTCCGATACTCCTTAAAACAGCAAAGTGCTTCTGATATGAGAATGTGCATAGAAATCCCTGTGTGTAGTGTGAGATCATCTAAGGCACTGCTGACACTGACTGCTAGCAGAAGATGTGGAGTGTGATTCAGCAAAGTCACTACTGTGCTGCTCACTGTTCTCCTTGTTGGAGGTTTTTGACATGATAAAGCAAAATCCTGCCTCTACCATGATGGCGGTCTTCACGCAGAGACCCAGTACAGAATAAAGCATGCAAGTCAGTTATTGAGTAAGGATCAGCTGTGGAGAGTCCACAGTCAAAACTGGTTGACTGACCCTTTGCCTGCCTTTTCTTTTTTTTGGCACAACTTCCAGAACCTCTTTAAAGCGGACCATAACCCATATCTTTAAAATAACACACAAAAAACATGAGTTGATTACCTGATAACTCTGTTTCCAGGAATCTTCCAGGACAGCCATTGAGATATAGGCTCCGCCTGCCTGCAACAGGAAACACATCAACCACATTAAATAAATAGACTCCTCCTTCCATCCTAAGTCAGTAACCTCTAGGACCGAAGGCTACCCCATGCACAAAAGTATCCCCTCCTTCATCCAACCTTGGATGCCACCTGGATACACACCAAGGGCGGGAACTGGCTGTCCTGGAAGATTCCTGGAAACAGAGTTATCAGGTAATCAACTCATGTTTTCCCCAGTCATCTTCCAGGACAGTCATCGAGAGGATCAGTGAGGACAAATCTTACCTCCTAGGGTGGGACCACAGCTTGCAGGACTTTCCTGCCAAATGCCTGGTCTTGTTGAGTCATAAGGTCCAGCCTGTAGTGCCTGACGATCGTCTGGAAGCTAATCCGTTCGCCCCTGAGCTTCCGAAGCACACTCGGGATTAACTGCAGTGGGGGAAATGCGTACCCTAGACTGAAGCTCCAGGGGTGCACCAAAGCGTCCACCCCTAGGGCTCCGTCGTCCCTGGAGAGCGAAAAAAATTGTTCCACCTGCTTGTTGTTTGCTGTTGCGAAGAGGTCTACCTCGGGACAGCCCCACAAGCTGGTGATCCATGCGAACGTCCCTGCGTTCAGAGACCACTCTGACCTGTGCAGCTCTGTCCTGCTGAGCGAATCTGCCAACTCGTTCAGGCTGCCCTTGATATGCCTCGCCGTCAGCGAGAGGAGGGTGTGCTCTGCCCAAGTTAGAATATTCGTTGCCAACTGCATGAGGCCCTGCGAGCGCGTGCCCCCTTGCCGGTTTATGTAGGCCACTGCCGCGGCGTTGTCCGAGGCCACCGCCACATGGTGCCCGGCTAACGTCTCCTGGAACTGGCGGAGGGCTAGCTCTATCGCCTTTAGCTCTCCAGTTTGACGACCTGAGGCGGCTTCCCTGCTCCCAGGCTGCCTGCCAAATGGACTCCTGGCAGTGAGCACCCCAACCCCAGGCACTGGCATCCGTCAATAAATGTTTAGTATTCTTTGCATAACTTATTTCTCTTTTCTTTCCCAGGCTTCTGACAGTGGCCATGTTAACTAAAGGCAGATTACTAGCTCTCCATTTACTTCCTAGAACTCTGGCACCTACGACTAGACATGTGACCATGCATATCATCTCAGGGGAGTAAAATGCATTTCCCTGAGATGAGATTACAGATGAGATTTGCCAGCATTGCTCTGCTGATGTAACCTTCCCAGGATGCAACGCTTTGGCATTTACATAATTCGTGCCAGCACTGGACCAGGAAGTAGATGAACTCTATTCGTAGGTATATGAAAAACAAGTTTAATTAAAAAAAGATTTCATATCAGCATGCAGAGCTGCATGCTGATGTGATTTTTAGTAAAAGGGGGTCTGCTTTAAGAAGCTTTTCCGACCACAACCCCCATACATAATCAGAAATGATGTTTCACCTATTGGTGTTTTGTCACAGTACTTGAGTAGTGGATGTTTCTGGTTTGGTGATTGCTGGTATGTTCAGGGGTAGAAAGGCAATATCTACAAAAAGGCATAGTCAAACATTTTCAGAAACTGAGATCAGCAATGGCAGCCTCTGTATTTCTCAATAAAGGTATTTTTTACCTTTCTGTCAAAATTACCATCTGGCATGACTGAAGCTCTCATGCAAGCAAAAATCTTGCTAACATGCTTGTGAAGTGTAAGGGTGCAACATTGTTTTAAAGCTCATGTCCCAGTTGACAGTGTTCTGCAATACAAATACTGACAGAAAAAACAACCAAGGTATCGCCATCTCATAAGGCAAGAAGATAAAGGAAATATATCTCTCAAGCTTTCAAAGAAGAATGCTACATCTACTTTTCATAACATGGTACATTACCATTCCATACTTCTTTCACTCACTGAATGCAACGAAGACTGTGTGAAACAGCACACTATGGTGTAGTTATAATAGATACTATTTGGTAAATATTTTACAAACCAAACGGCAATAGAGAACATACTGCTCATTCACTGTAAAATTACCTAGTTACCAGTATTGTGGTATGCTATATAATATTCCAAACTGAAGCTTTGTGAATAATACCTGTCATGTAATTTTTTTCTGGGCTTTCCACTGGGTTTCATGGCATTCTTTGATATTTAAATGAGAATGACTGTTTCCTAATTTGCTTTGTATATTTAATAGGCCAGATTTACAGGGATGTGTGAATACGTTTCTCAGTCTCATAAGGACATTGAAATGGTCAGTGTCAAAAGCAATAGGAAAAAACACAACATAACTTGCAAAATTACAAAGCTCCAGGTGGGAAATAAGTAAAAGGTGGGAAATAAGTTTGAACCAAAAAAAACCCAAAATCAAAGTAACTTTTCTTAAAATAGGGGCTGACAAGATTCATAAATGTATGTGGAAGTACCTATACCAGGGGTCTGCAAATGGCAGATCCTGGTCGCCAATGACAGCCAGTTTCCCACTGAGCACTGAAGAAGATGGGACAGTATCTTTCGTCCTCTTCAGCTGCCCATAGCTCTCTCCACCTCCCGGCTCCTCCTAGCCCCACCCTGACGCCTCCCAGCTCCAACCCCTGACTCTGCTTCCAGCTCCACCCGGGGGCCCTCTGATGGGGTCAGCAAGTGTAAGAGAGCCTGCTGATGAGAGCAGCCAGTGTAAGAGTGCCCGCTGACCGGGGCAGCCAGTGTAAGGGCGCCCGCCGGAATGCATGTTTCACCAGCTATTTATATTTAATGTCATTTTCACACTTGTGCGTATAGGGAGGGATGTCCTAAAATGCCCACCGGTACTAAAAAAATGCTCCCGTTTGGACATTTAGATACGCCAATGGTCGGAAGTGGTTAAAAAATGGACTTTAAATGCCCTTGTAAAGTGTTCAAGGACACGGTTGATAAGAGGCTAGAAGCACTTTCCAAGGCCTTATTTTTCCTTGTTAGCCCAGCGCTGCAACTTTCTATTGCTACTATATACGTCTGCCAAAACTGTCTGGTCCAAGGTCCATCTTCATGGATCCCTTTGTCTTCCAACTGGCGCTCATGCCTGTTGCACTACTGAATTATGTTGCTGGGTTGCTGGGTATTATTTGCCTAATATCCTGAATTAGTCTCCTTTCGGGCCTGAGGAAGGGACCCCGAGTGGCCACCAAAACGTTGCAATGTGACAAGATGTGTGTGCATAAATAAAATGATCACTTTCCGAAGATTTGACCACAGTGTGCTGGCGATATATTTTACTACTTGTATTTACCCAACGTGAACCCGTCTTTTATAATTTTCAAAATAATTGGGGGGTAATAAATGTTTCATAACAAATTTATAAGGAAACAGGTTTTTTTTCCCCAAAAAAATTTCAGTACTTTTTTGTTACATAGTAAAAAATAAAAACCTTAGTGGTGCTTTCAGTAAAATTTTGAATAATGTTGGTGCCTAAAACTCCACACCAAAATGTATTATGCCATTTTAGTATCCTACAATAGTTAAAACTACTGAAAATACTTGGTCCTTTTTTTTTTAGATATATTTCTAAAATTTGCAGTCACAGAAAAGTTTATTCATAATGTCATGTGTGCTGATTTATAGGGCAAATGAGAATTCCTAATTCAGCAAATTTTGCAGAACAGCTATCTTTACAAATATACACTTGTGATTATATGGCTGTCACAAGATTCTCAAGAAATCAACAAGTTTTTTCCAGCATTTTGTTCTGATTATTGCTCATCGATACAAACTCAGATTTGTGTTAATTATGTACTAATTGTTAAAATTCCAAGATGTTCTTTTTTCTAACTAACCTTCATCAAGAAGAAATTTACCAGTACATTACAAACGCTTGTTTACACCAGCAATTTATGTTTCGAACCTTGCGGATTTTTGATAGACACTTTCTAGACAGTTAATTTTCTGCAAATTTGGACTTTTATCAAGGATGGTAACACACAGACCTGCCCCTCCCACACCTTTCTATTAAAAAATAGATCGGGGTCTTAAGGTCTAAGTGGAAATGTTCTGCCATCTAAATAAAGCTTATTTGAATTTAAAAGGGCTCCCAGTTTCAGGACATTTAAGGGAATGTTTCAAATAGAAAAAAAACAGCATACCTAATTTTATCTTGGTAAGGTGTTAAACATTTTCCATAAGAGAACAAGAAATTCAGCATTTGCCAAATAAAATAAAAACAGCAAATCAGGTAATCATATATCAGAATAAAATAGTATAAAAGTAATGTTCTAATCAAACATTTCATATATTTATAAAGAAAACTAACATGACCAGAATATGCCACTGAACAGAAGAAAAGATCTTTTCAGAACATTATCTGACTTAAATCCCAGAAAACCTGATGAGTCACTTCTCCAAGGACTTAAGTGAAGGAAAGCTAAAGTCTCCCAGTTTTGAGCCTAAGGCCATAACATAACCTCTCCATAGTGAAGTCAAGGCTGCAAAATACAAATTACCCCCTAAAGTTACAATGTCAAAGAGCAATAGGAAATAGTGTAGACGTTTTTAAAACTTATTACAACTGGTATTATGCTAAATCTAAACAGCTGTGCAGAAGTTGGAATAAGGCACACAAAGCAATGAAGAACTATTATTTGATAATTTAGTTACATAAATTCAAAACATTAGTTGTTCAGTTTATTACTTAAAGTTTCCTAAAACTCTAATCCTACTCTATCAGCCGACACCAAGGTACAAGTCAGAAAAAAACCAAAAGGTGGAATATTTCCTCCCTTGTCCTACTAAAATTTAATAAACAAAAAGAAACATAGAAAAGTTATGGCAGAAAAACGTGGTGCATCAAGTCTGCCCTTTTTTGATATTTTGTTTTTTTCCCCCCTTTTTTTAAACTTTTTTTTGTCTGAGTATAGATCTAAGTTTGTCTCAAACATGTTTAAACTCACTTTTGTCTGATTTACTGTTTATTTACTGTTTAGAGACTCAAAGACCAAGACCAATGGGATGGCACAGGGCCAGGGTGGTGCCTATATTTAAAAAGGGATCAACGTCTTTACCCAGAAAACACATACCTGAAAGCTTAACCTCTACAGGTGGCATGTTTGCAAAAGGAACACATTGATATATGATAACCCTATACTGTATAAATACAGAAATGGTGTATAACGTGAACTTGCATTTGTTCCACATAGTTAATTATATGTTTCCCAGGTACTTTTTGCTCTTCCAAGTCCTCCTTTGCTATATCCAGTAAGCCCCTTAGGTGTCTCCCGTAAAGAAGCTCAAAGGGAGACAACCCCACTGAGGCTTGGGGTACCACTCTTATAGCGAACAGTAAGTAGGGCAAGAGAATGTCCCAATTTTTTCCATCCCTGCCTACAACCTTACGCAACATGCTTTTTTTTGGGTCCTGTTGAATCTCTCCTCCAGGCCATTTGTTTGGGGATGGTGCACTGATGTTCTCAATGACTATCTTTAGAAGCAGACATAGCTCCTTCGTGAGGCGCAAGACAAAAGGGGTACCCTGATCGGTAAGAATTTCCTTGGGCATCCCGACTCTAGAAAATATTTGCAGCAGCTCTTTTGCTATGGTCTTAGAAGCAGTATTGCGAAGGGGTATGGCCTCTGGATAGCGCGTGGCATAATCTACAACTACAAGGATGTACTCGTTGCCCCTGGACGATTTTTCCAAACGCCCCACTAGATCCATGGCAATTCTGTCAAAGGGGATTTCAAGTACTGGTAATGGTACAAGGGGAACCTTTAACCCTTTCGCTGCCAAGCCCTCCGGAACATTTTTCAAATCAGCTGGCCAAGCCATTTTTGACTAGGCGCCGTTAATTGACATTCTGGCCATGAATCACGGAACTTTTTAACTTCCTTATAAATCCCGGGCCAAAAATAACCTCCTTAAGATTCTTTCCTGGGGTTTTTCTGCCCCCAAATGTCCCCCTAGCAGGTGAGAGTGGGCTAATTCTAAGACCTTTCTCCTGAAGGGGGGTGCTACAAACAGTTGTTCTACTTCTTACCCCTCCTCTTTAATCACTCTGTATAAGAGATCATCCCGTAGTATAAAATGGGGATATACCTCTGTTTATCTTCCTTCTAACAGAACTCTGTTAAACTCTACAACTCTTGTTAAGGCAAGTTGTAATGTTAAATCTCTAGCTTGTTCCCTCCCAAAATTCACACAATTGCACAGACTTTGCCTGCATT
Organism: Nanorana parkeri; assembly: GCF_000935625.1. Taxonomy (NCBI): domain Eukaryota; kingdom Metazoa; phylum Chordata; class Amphibia; order Anura; family Dicroglossidae; genus Nanorana; species Nanorana parkeri. Next base: position 457,406 of record NW_017306986.1, read on the forward strand.
TCCACATATCTCTCTCTCTCTACTGAGGGTGTTGTATCAGCACTTGTTCCTGGTGCCTCATCATGATCACTGTTTACAGCCTCATTAACCATGACTTCACAGGCTGGCTTTGTACCCCTGTATTTATCAGTACTCCTTTCTCGCTTCATATTATGTGTCTTCCTTTCTTTAACAAAAAGGTCAGGATGGGTGAAAGGAAAAATAGTTATAGAGGCTGTCACTTCCCTTTTCGGGTACAATCGGGAGTTACCCGATTCTGCACTAGGGATCTAAAACCAGGGAGATTCCATCCCAATACCAAGGGGTAGGGTAGCTTTGGGACGACTGCAGCTTCAGTCTTAATAACCTGACCCTGATGATATATTTGGACCATAGTTTTGTCGTACTCTACAGTACAACCATGAACACAACGTATTCCCACCTTCTTCCCAATCAACAACTGATCAACTTTTACCAGAACCCCAGCAACTGAGGTAATATCACTCCCTGAATCAATAATGGCCTCTAAAGTTTTCCCATTCAACAAAACCTGTATATGAAAAACACTAGGTTCTTTGGAAAGCCCAATTAAACACCCAAGTCCACATAAGTTCTTATCTGGAACAGAATATCCACAGACCATAGGTTCATGCAATTGCGGACAGTGAGCTTATATATTACCTGGCTGCCCACACTCAAAACACATTATCGGAGCAGGGTGGGGCAGTGGTTCTTGAGTGTCCCAGTATCTTTGAAGCCATATCGGGGTTCCTTGGGGCCCAGGTTTCCACTACCAGACTGCTGACGACCAATCCGCCAGGTCTTTGGGTTTCTGGTAGGGAAAAGGAGACTTTAATGCTGTCACAGCTAGGTAGCGTTCAACTGCGGTCACCATCTCATCGTAAGTGGTGGGATTGCTCTGTCCCACCCATTGGAGTAATCCATATGATAGAGCTTGCAGAAATGTGTCCAGTACCAGGGTCTCAATTATTTGAGCAGGTGTAGATTTTTCTGGGGCGAGTCATTTCTTTGTTAGATGTATCAAATCAAATAGCTGAGCTCTCGGGGGTTTCTGCTCTTGATATGACCAGTTGTGATATTGTTGGGCATATACTGCAGGATTAACACCAGCTCTGGCTAGAATCTCAGCCTTTAATCGGTCATAGTCCTCAGCAGCTACTTCCTCCAGGTCAAAATATACCTTGTGAGCCTCTCCTAGTAAAAAAAAAGGTGCAAAGATTCCAGCCCACTTTGTTCTGGGCCACCGCTCCCTTGTTGCAGTTCTTTCAAAAGCAAGGAGGTAGGCTTTCACATCATCTTGGATAGACATCTTTTGCAGGTATTGGTTTGCCTCTTTGGCACGTTGTAAAAAAACTCTGCACTCTCTCTTTAAGCACCCTGCGTTCAGCTTCTTGTGCCTCCATCACTGCACCAAGTTGTGCAGTCAGTAAGCAATTGCTTTCCTGCTGTACAGCAGTTGCATGTAATAGCCCCTTTAAAACTTCCTCCATTTTGTCAATAGTACACTCGTTTCCCACTTCTGACATCATTTGTGATAGATAAAACAAACAAGAAAATAGACAGCCAGATACCTGTCTTTGTCTTTCAGACTCTGTCTCTCAGCCCAGCTCCTCTCAATTGTGCCCTGTGAACTGGCATCTTGTAGATCCTTAATTAGAGACATGAGAGCATGCTAAGTTTTATCCCCTTCTATCCAGGGAACACTGAAAACGCCATTCTGGGGCTAACATAGTGGTGTTCATTCACTCTGCCACAATACATATAGAAGAATCAGGACCTCCTCCTTCCTGCTGGTGATGCGTGTAGTGGTGCACTCCAGAATTCTTTTCACGTCCCCCACTGCCTGACCATTCTGTATCCTCATTTTGAAATCCAATAATAAGCACTTCCAAATGTTCTTCCTCTGTAGTTCCGGCTAACAATGTACACCCATTATTGTTCTCTATCAGAGAATTATTTTTTCCTAAGTGCATTATTTTGCACTGCTTTGACCAGTCTTCCAGCAATGTTAAATAATTGTCCATGTTACAAACCCGTTCAGAAAGATCAGCTCTATTGCACACCTCTGTGTCAGCAGCAAAAATACACACATTGCCCAGCAAACCTTCAATTATATAGCTTACAAAAAGATTAACTTGATCAGGACCTGGTATAGATCCTTGTGGTACATCACTAATGACTGTTCTCTGTTCCAAAATGTAACCTTTGGCCAACCATGTAACCCCTGAAATTATATAATCTCATAAAATGTAAATGTTATTAAATAACATTTTCCAGTGAATATCAATACAAGCATGTGCAAATATGTTAATTTAATAACAGTTATTGAATAAAATATTTCCAATTCAACAGCGATGCTGTTGTGCCACCTCTTGCTGCCCACCAATGTGAAGGTGAACATTTCAACTGAAATGTAAGGAAACAACCCTGACCACCAAACATTTTTTCAGAGTTTCCACAAGACATGAAGCTTATTTTAAGCATTCCGCCAGGGGAAACAAAGGCTGGTCTAGGTAGTGTTTAATAAGCAAAACACATAGGTAAATTGTTCGCAGAGCATTACTGCCACTAGGCTGAGCTAGGGAGCATAATATTTCCTATTAACTGAAGGGAATTAATTTCTTCTTGTTATACCTAGCTAAACTGCAGGTCCTTTGGAATGGAGATACCAAGCGGTTTGGTGACCTAGCTAGAGATGCACTTTTCAGATAATAGTGCCGATACTTTTCATGAGAACTACCGGGGTTGCAGTGGGGACCTGGCTCTGGCGCTCCACCATTAGTCGATATTGTTTTAGAAAAACTGTCAAATGACAATAAACAAAAATGTATCAGTACCTGTATCTGTAAATACTTGGACAAGTATCAGTACTTGTAAAAATGGTATCGGTGCATCCCTTTATATTTATAAAAACAAAATCATACATTAAAACAGGGATGTATAAATCCCAGGAGTTCCGTGTGCTCCTTAAAAATGAGAGCTGCCTCCTAACTTTTGAATTTTTCTCTGGTCTAGTCTTGGAGCTCAAAAAGTATCTGTACTTGTACCAAGTATGGTACTTGCTATCGGTGCATCCCTAGACCTAGCCACTGCGAAGGAACATCAGCTATGAGACACTCCTCCAACTGACAAAAATTTGAAGTCACAGCTTTATAGCTGTATTCACTATTGTAATGCCGTGCTGCTCCTTTACAGATGTTTTTGCAATTTAGGATGGAGTTTATCTTTTTTCCTGCACACAATTTTAGCCTTCAATACTTCTCTCTTGCCAATATTTTTCTGCTAGCTCCTACCATAGCTCATGTTTGGTATGCTATTTGGTTTCTGTTTCTTTTGCAACATAATTGTGATGGTACCCCTGTTTAGGTGCAGCGGGAGATTTGTTTAAAATGTAAAAAGAAATAACTTTTTGCTGAAACTGTAACTGGGACACATTATAGGCTGTATTATTGCTGTTATTATAGCTTTGTTCTTTAAATTCATAGCATGTCACAGCACCAACTGGCCACTATACCATTGTCATTGGGTATTGAATGCCCTCACTCAGTGTTAAGACAAATGGTCACCAGCATTCCAAATGTTTCTTTGGAACCAAATCCTTTTATTTGGTGTATCAGGTCATATCACCATGTCAAACAATGTTCCAGAACCTGTCCGGTCCTTTCATCAGGCAGACACAGCAGCTTACTTGGACAGCTGTCCCGAACTTTTTTTTTTAATGGTGTGCTTTCCAGACCCATCATGACATCTCTGCATCTGCCACCTTGCCCAGTGCTCCAAAATGGATTGTTTTCAGGACTGTAGCTGGCCTCTAAAAAAGAAAAAAAGGCTCTTTTATGTCTCAGAAGACTAGTAATAGTCTTCCTTCAAGAGACACATTGGAAGGATTGCAATAGATTGGGAAGATTATTGTCCCCATTTATGAGGCCAAAAAGGTTTACTAAGAGGCGGCAATAGGGAGGTTGTTCTAATTCTCAACAAGAACTTACTCTTCACCTTTCTATATGCAGAAAATGACCCACAGAGTAGATACGCACTGATAGTATTGGAGATTCCATGCACCATGTACTCCCTCCGTACAACTAATGCTTCCCGATTCTGTACAGCAAACACAGAAATCATTTGAAAGGGACCGCCATAATCCAATTGTAGCTGGCATTTTTAATGACACCATGAACCCTACTAACCATGGATGGTTCTCGCTGTCCCTCCCCCCAACTCATCTACGGTGAATCTAAAGCACTTGCTGCTTCACACTCCCTTGGTTGATGCTTGGAGACTTCTAAACATGCCTAAGCAGGATTACATCTGCTATTCCAAGGTGCACATCACATTTTCCCGAATCAATCATATCCTTGTCGATGTAACTCTTTTCCCCAGTGCAGCTAAGGTGACTATAGGCATCCTAATGCTCTTGGGATCATGCCACATAACCCTGCCCTTATGCCATCCTGCCCTTATCCCTGCACTGTCCTGCAACCAAATCTAAGACATGGAAATTCCTCCACTTTTCCCAAAGCACCACAGTTTAAGGACTATCTTAAACGTCAATGGGTGAATTGTCTTGATGACAACTTGGAGCTTTGGGACACTCCAATTTAGCTGTGGCAGACTTTAAAGGCAGTCATAAGGGGACAACTCATAGCATATGTTGCTCATCAATGCAAGGAGGCAAATAAAACATATCTGGAATTACAAACATGTTTCACAAGCCTATAAATGTCATCTTGAGCACAATACACCACAATCTAAAAAGACACGGCAAAAAGAAGTGCTACACCTTAATACTAATGTGTCCGTAAGAGTCCATATTAACAACTTATTTAAGCAGAATGTTTTATAAATGGTGCGATAAGACTGGCTTGTCACTGGCAAAACCACCCAGACGTGGCAGCTCAAAATGCAACATCTTTGGCTAAAAGACACTGATACTGCTGCTCTTACTACAGTGGCTGCTTCAATAATTGCCCATTTTGAGTGTTCTTATAATCGGCTTTACATGGCTCAGCCCTTTCAATCTGCTACACTAGAAGCTCTGATTGCTAAAGTGGGTCTAAATTAATAACAAAACTAAATGACACTCTAAATGCCCCTATTACAATTAATGAGGATGAGTTAGCGATTAAAAGTTCGGCTAATAAGACCCCTGGAACCGACAGCTTTCCAGCCAAATTCTATAAGTCATTCTCACTAGAAACCTGCCATTTGCTGATAGAATTTTCCAAACCATCCTGACTCATAGTACACCTTCCTCAATTGTAATTATATTTATGGAGGGTAGGGACCCAACAGGGGTTTCTTCCTAATGACCCATATCCTTACTTAATGAGTCCCAGGCTCCAAAGCTGTGTCCCATACATTGGCTACAGTGGGGGGAATGGCGGTTCCTCCAAAGGTGTGACTACTGGGGTGGGGCCAGAGGGGACCAATTAGTGGGGTAATTTTAGTTTCTCACATTTGCTGTGAAACTGGAATTAGACTGTAATTATTATAACAGGACATAAACCATAATTACTGCCTCTACTATGGAAATGATGCTCAGAATTCATAATGGAGCATATATGTCTATCTCTACATATATACTATTTTATGAGACTCAATCTTCTAAGTGTCTTAAATGCGGCCATGATCCCGCAGACGTAAATCATGCCTTTTGGGTCTGCCCCAAGATAAAATATTTCAGGAAAACTGTTGTGGAATATGTTAATGACAACCTGGTGAACTATCTCTCTCTAACCCCAACATGGGTGATCTTTGGGATCTTGGAATTACATGGAGCTAAAATCACAGCGGGCGGTAGGAAGCTACTATCCATTATATCCTTAGTGGCTTAGTCCTTTAGATGGATTAGACAAACAACTCTGTGAAAGGATAGACACAACAGACACAAAACAGTTTTTAAGTATGGAAGTCGTTTATTTACACTAAGTAAAAGGTTTTTTTAGGCTTTGCTTTGACATCCTGGTACATGATTAGAACACTTTCCAATGACTCTTCCCTGGACCATAATTAACCTCCTCCAGCATGGTGTTATAGGGGTCCTTTTTTTCTCAGACACTAAGCTGTTGATCAGCTACCTTTGTCATCTTGATGTAGTGTCTTTTTTGTTGTTGCCTTTATTATAATTGAACTCTTGCAACATTTAACTGTTAATTTAACTCTTACCATTAATTTAAAAAACAATTGTAAACAAAATACTGTAAATGTGACATTCTCCAAATATCCTGCAGAAAATGTTGGGTGAATGTCACATTAACTGCTTTACAAACATACCCCAGTATGTTTAACCTTTTTGTCTCCACTTCCCAGCCCATGGCAAAAAGAAGTTATCAGTACATATTTCTCCCAAACATAACTAGAAGGAAAACTTATTCCATGGCACAGTTACACTATATTGTAACTATATAGGGCTCAATATTGAGTTGGCCCACCCTTTGCAGCTATAACAGCTTCAACTCTTCTGAAAAGGCTGTCCACAAGGATTAGAAGTGTGTCTATGGGAATGTTTGACCATTCTTCCAGAAGCACATTTGTGAGGTCAGGTACTGATGTTGGACGAGAAGGCCTTGCTCACAGTCTCCACTCTAATTCATCCCAAAGATGTTCTATCGGGTTGAGGTCAGGACTCTATGCAGGCCAGTCAAGTTCCTCCACCCAAACTCGCTCATCCATGACTGTATGGAACTTGCTTTGTGCACTGGTGCGCAGTCATGTTGGAACAGGAAGGGGCCATCCCCAAACTGTACCCACAAAGTTGGGAGCATGAAATTGTCCAAAATGTCTTGGTATGCTGATGCCTTAAGAGTTCCCTCCACTTGAACTAAGGGGCCAAGCCCAACCCGTTTGTAGGCAAATTAGCTATAATTTCGCGCTGAAGTTGCTAGAGGGCCAGACCATTATAAATAGGGAAGCAGGTTGTTTAACACGACAGTAGAAGTGATTTTTTTCTGAAGATATGAGTAAACAACGCGATTTAACAACCTTTGAACGTGGGATGATTGTTGGCGCTCGGAGTCATGGAGCGAGTATAAGCAAAACAGCAGAATTCGTTAAATGTTACGTGCGTGCGTGCGTATTACTGGTGGGTCTCCTATACGTTATCAAAAAATCCACAAGTCCCCTTTAAAGATCTCACCACTCAATTCATACTGCAACTATGTTGTCATGAATAAAAGGCATGTAATTTATTAAAACAAAACAATGTATCATATTAAAACCTGTAAACGGTATGTATTGCACATTCTATAACCTCGGTTAACCATATGTAGAAAAGTAAGTTAGTAAGTCCAAATAGAGATCCAAATACGTGGTATATGTAGAGAAAGCGTATCACCGCAGACTCCCAATATCTGTATATAAAGGATCAGTCAAAGGAGTTCTCTATGGCAGGATGAAATCTATATGTAGCACAAATATGAGCCAGCAAACTCACAATCACGATGATCAGGAAGCCAGGGTCCGACCTTTATCACATCTCCATGAGTGTGAGTTACATGTAGATGGAATAATAGTCGGTAGGCTCTGGATAGATGGTATTAAAGGACCGACCTTCTCAATTAAGTAATGAGTCTCAACAGGGATATTTGCAGTGAGTTCCGGGTAGCGTGTACGGCTGTACAGATGACTGAGTAAGGATCTGCTCATATATTGCTCACAAAAACAGATGGTTCTTTCGATGAGTCCAGGAAAGCATTAGGGAAGATCGGGGTGTCAGCATCCATGATGTCAATCTGACTGACACCCCGATCTTCCCTAATGCAATAGAAAAATTAACAAAATAACACTTTAAAGTGTAAGTGTAACTTAAATGGCTACATTTAACCATTTTTAATAATATTAACAGTAAGGAAAGTATAAAAGACGTGTAGAAAGCTGGGCAGAAAAGTCAGTGTTTTTCCTAACTTACATTTAACATTATTGGAAGCTCTTGGTTTAATCAATTTCTAAAACAAAACTTGCCACTAGATTAAATTTTTCAAGACAGCCAGCAAATCTATCAAACAGACTTGTTCTAGTCATCAGAGAACTGTAGGACTAGCCTGTCAGGCAGCATCGTGCCCAGTATCCAGGAAATACTTTCCAAAAAGTTACTGCCAGCTTCATTCAAAAACCTTAGTCGTTCATCATTAGCAACATGTTTGACCATGGGGACAATACAGTACAATGCATAAAAATACAAATTAAATGGACCT